>NC_080713.1:6766198-6916198 GCF_019097595.1 Hemibagrus wyckioides
TATATTCATGAAGCAGGGGGTGTATTTGAATAAGCTTTACATCGCAGCATTACAGCTCTACAAAGAAAATGATGAAAATCCCTTCATTTGAGCTGCTGCTGCTGCTGCTGCTGTTGCGGCTGCTGTGGCTGCTGCTGCCTCGGCCCCCGCCTACACATCTAAGTGCTTGTGGGAATAAGCAATCATGATAAAAATCACAAATCTCTCACAGCACATAAACGCATAAAGAGAACTAGGGAGGCTGGTGAAGAATAAGTTTCCCACTTGGCTTGCCACTCGTCCTCATGCTGGCTTCTCTCCTTCTTTCTGGGAAACCAATTACCAGTACTCTGACCACCCTAGAGACATTATTATATATTTTTTATTTTAGTTGTAGCTTTGGTGCCTTTAAGAGTCTGCTCTCCTCCACATCTGCACGGCTTGAGCTTGAATGGAGCTCGGAGTATGTCTGCAAGGCTGGGTTTGCTTTTGCTCTTCTTAGGTTTGAGAAAGGATAATGGCTGTTACCTGAGTCTTTTGACCTTCCACGTTACCACTTCCTGAAGGAGCCAAGTCCATTTAGCATTGGTGCATAGCCCAGGAGGGCCCTCTCAGGGAATTAGTTTCCACAGAAGTGCATCAATGGAGGGCATGAAGTGGATTTAAGACAGTGAAATAGGTGGTTCAGTTATGAAACCATGCCTTACACTGACAGAAATTAATTCTAGCATGACTGGCAGGTGAAGGATGTCAGGTTCAGTCAGGGTCATGATCTAAGGGAAGAAGAAATTTCAAAAGCTGTCCCTAGCTACTGAAAATCAATGGATGCCAATCTTTTTCACAGAGTGATTTATTATGTGGACAGAGTTAAAAAGAGTTTTGAGAATTTTTTTTTTGCATTTCACAGGGTTATGAGGTTCAGGGGCTTAAATATGTATCCTTTTAGGTATTCACTTTTCAGTATAAGAATTAAGCAAGATGGCCATCCTGAAATAAGACTGCCTTTTGTATGCATTTTCGCTGTGTCACTGTCATAAGTCTTGAATGCAATGTCTTGAAAGCAGAGGGAAAAATAGATGAATGGAGCACTGTGTTCAACAGCACACCTGGATGGGATTTTCATTTCTATCTCGGACTGAAAAAGAAAAGAGAGAGATAGAGGGCATTGTGAAAGAGCAGCGGGAGGAGATGGAAAAAGGAGCAAAGGAAGAAAATCAAGTATAGATGATGCAGGTGATAAGAACATTATGATGTGGAGGGGAAACTGTGACGAGAAGCGGTGAGAGAGGTCATCCAGGCAGAGTTGAAGGGGTAAAGACATCGAGTTCAGGAGATATAGAGACAAATGGGCTAATCTTTAAAGTGAAGTCCCGCCATGGGACAGATATGGGGTGGGGGGTTATTAACTATTGTTTGTGTGCTGTCTAAAGTGGGCCATAACCTCCTCACTGTCTCCCTACCAACAGCACTTCCCACCCAGAATCCCTCCTGACTGCAGCAGCGCTAAAAATAGCTAACTGAAGAGGGCTTAGTGCTGGCCTGCTGCTGCCTGCAGATAGCTACCGGCATCAAAACCCCTTCTCTACTCTTGCATTGTTAACTCAGCACTCTGAAATATATGAATGGCTTCCCCTGTAGTAACTACTGATTGATAACAAGGGTTTAAGCTAATGAAGGTGGATTAGGGGAAACACATTTTTCATAGGCTTGTTTAGTAGCTGCTTCGCCAGCTACTCCTGCCTGGAAAAGTTATGTGTAAGTGAACCAAAGTTGTGTGTAACTGAGCTAAAACTTCCTGCTAGATTTGAAGTTTCAGTATTTCCGGTTTGCATCCTATTCATGTGTCTAGAATATAGTGATAAATCCCAATCATACAAAATTCCATAAGATGATCGATGAGAGTGCCTCCTAAGCATGGAGTGCACTAAACTTTCCAGTAATGCAGCTCAGCCATTGCAGCATGTCTGCTACAATAGACCTAAACTAACTCCTCCTCTTCTTATATTGCAGAATTGAAACTTTTGTCATAATTCTATTGCTAGTCCTCTAAGTCCTCTCAATTTTTTGGACTTATTCTGTATTTTTAGGATATCAATAACCTATTAATATGAAACAGCTACATTTTTTGAATGTATTGAAATAAATAAGTGATCTCAACAGATATTAGTGAGTCTTCTCATACATACATTTGCACCAAGTACTTGGTTATAGGACTTTTTTCCCAAGCTAATTGGATTATCATGAATACCGCTTGCAAATGCTCCTCAAAATGATTCCAGGTTGATAAATGAGGCCCGAGGTTTTTACCATGCTGAATTTACCTTCCATATGCTACTCATTCGAGGATCTGTTGAGTCATGCATATGTATGAAAGGCTTCAGCAAAACTCTAGGCAACTGCAGGGATAAAAGTGGACAGTCAACTGCTGTTATTATATTTCTGACTTGCTGCCCAACTGCATGTTAGAATGACTAAGCTGAAGGATGTGATGCAAATGCTAAATAATAAATGATGAGGTAGATTTTCCAGATAAGTTTATTCCTTTCATTGTAACAGCAAGACTACTGCTGTTTAAATTTTAGAGTTGTCTTACCCCAAACTGTGCAATGATTCATGTTGTTTTCAGGAGACAGCTGTCTCTAACACCTTTACTTCTTGTTCTCCTAGGCAAATTCAGTCTAGATGGAAAATTAAATTGCCTTGGATTGGAGCCAATACACTCCTGGGAGGAGAGGTGGGTGGAAGCCAGTAACTGTTTTCAGTCCCTTATGCAAGCTTCTTAACAAACAATGGATATTAATGAGCCTGTATGGAGCATATGGGCAAAATTTTGTCCTACACCTAGGCCATCACTCTTAGAGAAAAATAATATGAAAACATGACCATTACTATTGGACCAGACGAGTGAAAACACATCACTAATGGAATCTGTCGCTACTCTTTCACAAACCTGTGGAAACTAAATGGACGCCATGATTCATTCATGCTATTCAGTCACCGTAGGATGTCCAGGCTGCAGAAAATGCAGAGTCAAAGGAATGTTCTGAAATATTTCACATTTCTGAATGGAATGTGAAATGTTCCAATTTGATGCATAACACTCCGTGGAAATCTAATATTCACACACGCCATTGAAGTACAGACATACTGATAGCAAGTATCCATTTTGGTGTACTTTTGGGGCACTTTATGATATTCCACTCTTCTATTCTCTCTCAATTTTCCCCCTTACAAAGGGAACTGGACATTGGACATTTATTCAACTGGTAATCAGGCATGGTTGTACAAGAGATTTGTTTTGAAAAAAAAAAAAGAAGAAAAGAAAAGACATCACCAGAATTTTCTTAGTCACCATGCACTGATGCATTTATATTTCACGTATATCAAAAATGAAAAAAAACTTTAAGAGCCCAGACACTGACCTTCACAGACACAAAGTACAAAACAGGCCTCTTTGAAAGGTTGCCTGATGAAATAAATACTGTTTCTTTTTTTTGTCCCTCCCCTCCAATTAACTGTGTATGTATTTGTATGTGAGGTAAACCTTCAGCCATCTCTGATTTGAATTACACGTGAAAATAAAAAAAGTCCTCGGATGGAATTTTATGCTTTCATAGATACTACATGTGAATTTATAAAGAAATAAAGTATTTTTCTTCTAAACGTGTGAATATTCTTTTTTATCTGTCTCTCTTTATATATATACACGATAAAAGTTCATTCTTATATTTCTGATAAATTATCAGGGGTGTAATAAGTTTTAAATGTACTTAAATATAAAAAAGTGAAAAATACACAATGATATGTTTTCATGTGTAAAACATCCTGTAAATATCTAATTCTCATCATTATCTAGAGTATGCCTTTCTACTTAGCCAGCGATGCTAGTCTAACCCAACATTAGCAAAGAAAACATGCTAATTTAGTTAAATATGCACAGTTAATGTTAACAAGTTAGTGAAACGTATCTCAACACGCTTTTACTGACGGGAACATAGCTCATATACTGTATATGAGTCATTGCTTAGTCCAGTGTATTGAAACATTTTACAGAGGTAGAACAAAGGGGTTCATCCTCAAGTTTTACACAGCAGCTTGGTAGCTTATACACACACTGATTGCTGTGCTGCTAAATACATCACGTAGCATGAGATGGCCATAACAAATGACAAAATGGCATGATTCTTGATAGTTAATTAAACGTTATTCAACATGTACTTGATTAGAAGCGAAAATGAAATGATTGAATGCTAAACTTAAAACAGTCATTGACTGGATGTGAAAAGAAGAAACCTTTTTAATGGGTAATGATTTTTTAGAAACGCAATTAAGTAAAAGCACAAATATTCACTTTCAATAACACTCAAGTATAAATGTAAATATTTTTCACCTCAGGAAATACAACTCATGTATATTTTTAACTGCTAGTTTACTGTGCTTCGGCTAGCTCTTTTATTTTTTTTGTTGCCAATATTCATACACAAATGCATATTTTTTTTATGCCTCATTTAGTTCAGACATAATTATGTATTGCTTTAGGTCATATTAGGCTTTGAAGACTCTGTGTCTCAGACAACCAGATGCAAGAATCCTCCTTATAATCCATTTAATCCCTGAGAATGGCCTCGTCCCATTAGAAAGATTTTAAAGGGTGTTTTACTCTTTAGTGCACACTGTGAATATTGTTTAAAGGCTTTTACAGGCCATAAATAATTTATGGCCGAAGGGATTGAAGTGTTATGTGGGTGGATTAAAGGGGCAATGAGGCAGTGATGGCTTTCACCACATGATGTCACTACTCACCCTTTCTGTGTCGCTTCATTGCCCCAGTGCTGCACTTTATTTATTTATTCATTTACTTTTAATTTTCAGAATGTGGATAGAATGTGAAACTATCTATTAATGTAGATTAATATTTCATGCAAACCTAACAGTGTAAAATGATGCATTAAGTAACATGTAGAATGGTAAGATAATGCAAAAATACTGAAGTGTAGAGATACAGAGTTGAAGAAGGTACCATGTGTTGCACTGAGAGTTTCAGTGTAGAAAGGTAGGGAAAGTGAGATAGGGAAAGCCTGCTGAGTTAAGGAAATGGCCTGAGGGATAAAGCTATCCTTGACCCAGGAGACATGAGGAGTCATCAGAGACCTTGTTTATACCTGGTTGTACACTTCATTTACCTTCATAAGCCACTTTATCCTGTTCAGGGTTCCAGTTGATCCCAGGCATACTGGGCTTCCATTTACATGCATGTTTTTAGAGACTTGCACAGGAATGTACAGCATGTAACACCTAAATTAATTCACAATAATATACTACCAGCCTCCTGTCTGCATATGTGTATTTGATGTCCTTGAACTCTGGAAAGCATAAGGACGGATGAAATGCACTATGATATTAGGTATTTGGAGCAGACCCATTTCTGAGAGATGGATGCACTTAGATTACATTAGTCTGCACTACATCAGTCTCAGGGCTCCTGTGGTGGTTTGATTTATATCTGCTTAAATAAGTGCTTTTATAGCTGCATTAATACATGGACATATATCCCTATCCTGATATAACCCTGGTACTAAACGACTGGATGTAAACAGTGCCAGAGGTTCTTTACACATACGGGGGCAATCCATCTGTCATCCTCATCAAACTCATAGTTCCCTGATTGTATATTAATCCTAACTCATCATTTAGGAAGCAATTTAACACGTGAGCAAGCCCTCACTGGCAACTAAACTGGCAGTCTCTTAAATTTGAAATACTCCATGTTTATTGTCACTGTCTCACAGATTGGCAGTCTTTAGCAACCTGAGAACTAAATAAGCAAGTTCACGATATCCTATCAAGCTCAAGTCCTCCACAGGCCTCTGTAGCAGAACACATTAACACGCTAATCTGATTCCGGCGTGTTATGCCACCGAATCGCAGATGGTCAAACATTCAATTTGGCACAATTCAGACCCAGATTTGTTGTGTCAGCTCAGCTGTGTGCTCACGTCAAACTTTTTTTTTTTGCTTTCCCCCTTTCCCGTAGATTTTATCTGAAAAAAAGTGCGTGCCTCTGAGAAAAAGTGCTCAGATTCATGCTCTGAGTTCTGATATGATGATGACCCTCTTCATCGTTTTTGCATTCATTAATTCACTTGCACTACAAGCGTTGTAAAACGAGCTGTAATTGCCACAGCTGCTGTATTGTCCCTCATTAAGAGGCGAAGGAGTGAGGAGTGTGCACAGTTTCCGGCATGGGCTCTGAACGTTCGGATCGAATGCTATTAAAAGCATGTGCCGAAATCAAATCCGTCTGTCTTAACCGGAGTACTGATGCTGATGGAAATGTTTGATACCTTGGTTTCTTTGTTTGTGATTCAAAAATGGTTTAATTTTCCATATAATTATAAAGCATAAATGAAGATCGCAGTGCTGTTGATTAATTCATGTAATTATATGCAACACAAACACACATGCACAGGACTGTGTGCTGTTTTTCATGTGAGTATTTTGACATTCGAATATCTCTAATTTATCATGAAAGTGGTTTAGAATCAGCATAAAGAGTTGCATAGTAGCATTTCAGCATAGCCTGCGCATTCCAAATACTGGTTATGTAACATCTCTGGATGCGAGTGATGATGACCCATTTAGCTCTGTCTCACATGGATCCTCACCCTGTCCTGCTTTTACTTTCCTTATAGCTGACTGGATATGTCCTGAATATGCCTTAACAGGAAAAAAAAGTCAACTTTAGGGAGGTAACAGTAACTGTACTTCATTTCGGGCCTCATTACATCACCCTGTTGTTATTTTCTATAACAGCATCTTGTGGGGTTTTTTATTATTATCCTACATTGTTTTAAACAGTTCAACTTGACCTTGATATATTGAACAAGTTCCCTGTTTGTTATCAATTGTCTTTTCACAGAGGTTTTGCTTTAGTTTCGGTCTGTCCATCGAAGTGTTTTATCTAGCTAGCTATCAAAATATAACTTCCACATACCACAACGTTTCACATTTAGCCTTTTAAACAATTTAGATTTCAGAATTTAGAGTACCCAATCCATCTACCAAAATTGGAGGACATGAGGAGAACGTGTGAAACTTCACTCAGTAAGCAAAAGTAAGCTCAGGACTACCTCTGGAATCGAAGTGGCTAAATATGAGAAGCAAAGTGTGATATGTTCATGGTTAAGGAAAAGTGAAAAATTCACTAGCATCTACTCTTCACTAAATGCAACTCTTTTCCTTGGTTGAGTACAACATGTCCTGCCAGTCGTTGCTCTTATTGCTTTTCACAGCTACATAAAGTTCACTTTGGATCCTGTTGCTTGAGCATCAGGGCTTCTCACAGAGCTAATGGCCTTGGCAGCCACATGCACTTCTTCGGTGAAGGAGCATGTGTTCAGCCATCATTTCTATTGCTTTTGGCCTGCATAACCACTCCATCGTGCAATCTCTCCTGATGCTGTTTCCATTGCAGGCGATGTCTTGTTTGGCCCGTGCCCTAGAACCATGTTTCAGTTAAGTGCTTCTTTACTTTATTGCTTATTAATTGTTTTCTCAGATAATTCAAACATTTTTTTATTAATTAGAAGTACACCTTCCTCTTAAGTGAATATGCTTTAGATGGTAAGTGTTTATCTTTTTCAGGGTTTTTTTCCCTTTCTCTTCGAGTGTAGCTGAAGTGTGTTAGAGCTCTTCTACAATTAGCAAATGCCAGTATCATGTCCTCCTCAGCACAAGAGCCTTCAGGGAGTTGTCAACATCAGAGATGTTTTGAGCCAATACAGCCTTCAGGTCAGATGCCAGCTTTTCAGTTTCTGTCAGCAATTCCCTGGCACAATTTTTGACAGCCATGTTCTAAATATGATATATATTTTGACTCAAGATTAATGTGTGACAGCAGGCCGGGGCAATGTCATGATGCTGATGTGGAACTGCAAGTAATAATTATTACAAGACCAGGCAAGCATACTTTGTGTCAAACTATAGCTTGCCAATAGGACACTGGAAATATTGTTCATATAACTACAGCAACAAGTGATGTGTCAGTGGAAAAATTGCTATCCCGTATCTTCCCCCGGCATAGCTTTGCCTGTTCTATCTGCTTATTGCATCTATTAATCAAAGCAGAAGTAACATCATAATAAACCAAAACTTCACTCAGGTACTGTGGGCCCAGATCGTTCAGTGCTTAATAGATCATTACATGTTAATTAATGTGAAATTTTACTGGTTGTTCACATCGTGTGAATAAAATAGGGGCAAACAAGGACACTGACTGCTGCATTCTAGATTTACTGGAGCTTGTTTATGCACATACTGGAACATCCAGACAGCAAGGTGTTAAGAATAGTGCAATTTGCTCTATTTGCATGAAAAGTGCTCTGTATTTTGCACTTTTAGGTAGAAGCGACCCAAATTGCATATTCATTAAGGCAAACGTTTAAATCACAGCCAAAGTGTACAATTATCCCCTGGGACTTTTGTGCATGCTTCAATAATATGGTCACATCTATTAGTTAGTGGAAAAAAACCTTTTCAAAAGGTTTGTTGATGCTGTGCATTTGCAATTTATTCATTTACCACTAGATAAGAAAAGACCTAATGAATCTGAAAGAAAACAATAATCACCAAGAACACCATCTGCAAGCGACTCTTGATCTTGTTGCTCACTAAACTTAACGAAAAGTATCCCAATACTGGCAGGTCCTATAAGGTAAGGTAAGAAAACCTTGTGGTATATAATTTACTCCTGTTCATTTCCTAAGGTTGCATTGTGCCCATGTGTTTCTTTGCTTATTTGTAAGTGCCTGCTTTAATCTAGAGCCTCTCTGAATTCCCATCCACTTTTGGCAAGCCTTAGGGTCGCTGGATTGGCACTTGGCTGAAATAATGAGAGAAATGAATTGGCAGAGATGCAGAGAAAGAAGCTAACTCACTCTTAACCTCTACAAAAATCTGTTTTCCTTGACTACAGCAGTCATTAGCTGAGGGTTAATCCTAAATACATTTACCTGACCTGATTATATCCCTGAAGACATGTGTCTAGTTTAATGTTTTCTCATTGTGTGCTTTGCAGTTCACCATGACCAGGGATGCCTAGCATAGTTTGGTTAACTGCCATTATTTGTTACATATACATTACAGCACAGTGAAATTCTTTCTTCGCATATTCCAACTTTGGAAGTCAGAGCGCAGGGTCGGCCATGATACAGCGCCCCCGGAGAAGTGGGGGTTAAGGGCCTTGCTCAACAACGATCAACAACCCAGAGCCTTAACCGTTTAAACCACTGCTCCACCTAGAAGTGCTAAGTTCCAGTAAATAATATTTAATATTTACCCCCCATACAGTACTTGTATCTGTGACCAATTGATTTGAGTACCCATATTATCTGTTCCCTTTCAAGTGAACTCGATGCTGTGTCATGGGAGCATTCCCATAGTATCAAAAATGACATAGCATTTCGTTTCCTTCTCAGGGAACAGGGTTACATATTTAACCTGGTGTAGTTTCCCATTGTTTCACATTTCCAAGCACTATGATTTATGTTATGACATGTGCTTTTGTTTTGCTTTTCATCCTGTCTCCATCCCTTTCCTTAAATTGGTTGATATATGATGTGTTTACCTATTCAGCGTTCTCACCTAGCTTAGTTTGGTTATTTCTACCCTGTTGTCTGCAAGGACCGTTGACTGACGCTAAATAATAAAAAATAATAAAAAAAAGAAAACACTGTGTGATCAGTACAGTTAAATTGATTAGTGTGACTCATGAATTTTGAGAGGATATCAGACAGCAGAATAAGTGGAGATGGTGGAATTGAAAATTGGTCATTTAATTATATAATGCAAGGTCTGCCATCAGGAAAATAATATACCAGAGGAAATAATAAACCTAACATGCCTGACTTACTGAAAATGATTAAAATGATTCAATAAAATATAAAATAAACCATAATAAGGAGAAATGACAAAATCTTACAAAACAACATTTATTTATTTCTGCAGTACACTTCTAATACTAAGCTGTCACCACAATATTCCCATTCAGTGTTTAGTAACTGGCAAGTAGGTTTCAGACAAAAAGAAGGAATCTATTTCTAGCTTGAACAAGTATTTCTACTATTTTTTACCATTTCTACATGGTAGGAATATGGCTTTTTTGATCATTTCTACAGTAGAAGTAGTAGTAGAAGAAGAAGAAGAAGAAGAAAATATGGGATCACACTGTTTAGAGAAATCATTGGGCCTCCATGACTGGTCTAAAGCCTTACTAATGTTGTCATTATTAAACAGGAATGTCTGTTTACTGTACACAAAGTTGCAGCATTTGATGCTAAATTCAATTTACAAATTGAATTTAGCATCAGATCAGTTGAATTTCTTAATTGAGTTTGTAATTCAAATTGTAAATACACTTTTAAATGTTTATTTTATTTTCTCATAAAGCAGCTCTATACAGAAAGGAAAAGCTCCCTGAGCTGACACAAGGGAGGATGAGTTGGTGGAATAGCATGCTTACTCTCCCAGTCAGAGCACAACTGGACAATAGTGCTCTACTGTGTGGTCATGTATGTGAAAGTATGTAATGTTGCCTTGTGATGTAGCATGAGCCTCAGTTTAAAAGAATGCAAAGGTTGGTTTCCCATGTCTTGAAGGTAGCTCATCCTAGCTGATTTCTGTCACATGATTCACGTGATAGGGAGAGTAAGCTAGTGCATGGGGACAAACGGGGGGAATCATTACTGCTCTACATCCCTCAAACAATGTAAGTGGATTAAAATAATTGTGAAGTCCTGGGTCTGAACACAAGACAGTATTTATGGTTACAGTAGCAGTTCTTAGACGGTCTTTAGAGTGTCCATGTGGGACCATCTACAACCACATAAGATGAGTCACAAGTGCAGAAAGCCCCAAGCAAATTAGAGCATCAGGATGAATCAGACAGGTCCGGAGGGTGAAAGGATTATGAACTCAACCTCGGATGAGCAGTCCAGCGTTTTATCTGTGCATAGTCTTTTCCACAACAGGGTATAGAAGCCTACTGCATAAATCTGAGTCCAACGTTATGTGGTTTGAATATCTTAGGTTTGATCTGTCTAGTTCAACTACAGGTCCATCTCATTATGTTTATGTTTTCTGCCCCCTGTAGGAACACCACTTCACGGATGACAGGCTAAGCCAGGAGTGCTGCCTTTATTTCCTGCAATCATTGTTTGAATTTCACTGACACTAAAAGAAACTTAAGGAAGGCATTAAAATTCAAAGAGGTGCATCTTTTCCTTTCTGGTGGACACTCAAGAGATGTTGCTATTTTCTGAAATACATATTGAGAGACATCATTACACTTTCCAGAAAGTTTTTTGTGTTTCAGTAAAGCCAAAACGAGGGTTGGTGAAGGCAATGTGCTACATTTTCTCATCCATTAGAAAGCAGAGGAGAAGTGTATACAAACACAAACCTGTTTGGTATTCTGAATGTATTCATGGCAAGAGGAAAGAGCAGCCTCTAGTTCTTAAGCATGAATAATCAGCGTGAGTGCAGAATAGTCTTAAAAGAAGGCATGCAAGTATATCCTATAGGTTCCTGCAAAAGACTTAAAAATGTCCGCAAAAATATGTGTTTCAAAATTGTTGTCATGTTTATTAATGTGCGTCAACTGGAGCTAGAGACATCATCAAATACCCATATATGGAGGGAACAGGGCTATTATAGATATAATATAGCTTTCTCATTCCTTTCTGTTTCTTTAGTTATTTTTTCATTAGGAGTTGATTTCATTTGCAATTCTGGGCAGTATGTTGTTGCTTCACAGCTTCAGGGTCCACAGTTTGAGGAGTTTTGATGTTCTTCCTGTGTCCGTCTGGGATCTCTTGAGGTGCTCCAGGTTCCTCCCACCTCCCAAAACATGCCTGTAGGTGTATTGCCTGCTCTAAATTCCCCCATGTCTGAATGTGTGTGTGTGTTGCCCTGTAAAGGACTGGTATCCCATCCAAGAGTGTATTTCTGCTTTGTGCACTCTTGCAAATGTCACTTATAATGCCTGCTATGATATTTTGATTCTTCAGGTTTTTCTAAGCCACTTTCATAATGAATATGAAAATAATGAATTAAATTAATCAACTTATTGATTTTCAGTGACAAAGTTTACCAGACTTGCATGTTCATTAGCCTTTCATAAACATGGTTCTCAGGTTGTATAAGAACATTTTCACATATGGTTAAGGCTTATATCTAGATTTAAATCAAAATCAAGTCACTGAAATAATAAAACCAGGCTGCTGGAGTGCAACCTTTAGTGTGCAGTGTCTTTTACCTGGGAAGGTGCATGAGTAATGTTGTACATGTACAAAAGTGGTCCTTAAGGTCCCATTATATGCTGTAATTTATTTTTAGGAAGCCATGGTGGCATCACATCCACGATTCCCAGGATTCCCGGGATAGTCTCCAGATCCATTGCTACCAGGATCAGGTTGAAAATGAATGATTATTATTTTTAAAAGTGATTTATTTCCTGGTAAAAGATACAAAGAAAAGATGGCAGCATCTCAGCAACAAGGAAAAACACAGTCCTGAGAGTGTATGGAGTCAAGGATTAAACATGACTATACTATTATTTTATAAATGAGGCCCCTGGAACTTAGCTTATGTCGGTGGAAACAGCTAGACTCAGGCTTCTTTTTCTACACTATTCCTTCTGAGAATCTCTAAATATTTATATTGTAATACATTTTTTAAACTGTTAAGCCTAAAGGTTTATCTTGGTCTTTTAAAACACCTGGAAGTAAGAACTTTTGCTAGGTTTGGATGTCTCAGGTTTAGGGTTCTTCTTCTTTTAAACAGTTCAGTTTAGTGGGATTCATTTGATTTGATTTGATTTTTTTTTTTTGTTCTAGTTTGTCTAGTTTGATATCATGCAGCTTGTCTTTCTTGTGTGTTGCTTAGAAGCAGTCTGAGTAAAATGCCACATTGTCCTCTGTCCCATCTGTTCCTTCCCAGAAGTCTGTAGGGTGCTGCTACCAGATGACCTGCTTAAAAACTCAGAGGAACAGCGGGCTTGCAGTGGCTCATCAGTATAATCCTGCAGGCTCACCCTGACAACAAGCCGGTGGCAAACAACTGTGTGCCTGCTTCCATACTTGTGTGTAGGAATGTGAGTATGTCTGTCTGTGTGTGTGTGTGTGTGTGTGTGTGTTAGTGTGTGTCAAGCACTCCTGGCACACCAATCACTCCTCAGGCTAATAGTGGTTAATGAGTTGAGCCCCAGAGGGGTTTTAATGAGGTAAAGAGGACTATGAAGCCCCTCTCTGGACTAACAAGACTAAACAAGCTAAATGCTGTCTGTACATATCAAACGGACTTTTTGGAATCAAACACAGTGTGTATGCGAGTAGGGAGGGGTGAGATTTGTTGTTTGTCTGGTGTGTGAGAAAGACGCCATGCTTAAATACCTTCTATCAGTGTTTACCATCCCCTGTTTCTCAGTGGGCTTAATAAACGATGTGCTGGTGTGACAAAAAGCTCTTTGGAGAGGATTCTGTGACTAATAAATATTCAAAGACATTTTATATTAAAACCCGAATATAAATTATTCTCCCCAGTTTAGTAATCATGATAACAAATAATAATAATAATATAACATTGCCATTCCTGCTTCATTTTTCTTTGGAAAATCTAAAGAAAGAAACATTTTCAAAGGGTTCTTTATTAGAAGCTTCTACCAATATAATGTAAAACAAATAGAATGTAAAGCATTCCCTTCAGCTACATAGAAACATGGCTAAAACCTCAACAACATAGAGGTTAATTAAGTCAAGTAAAAAATGGCCTACTGTGCTCCAAGATATAACATATTTATAACATATTTTTATCAAAATATGCAGCATTTAGAGGCCATAACTTCCCAACATTCAACCCAGAAACTTGTGACCTCAGGCTAATCTTTTCAACTGTGAATTCTTTTTCTATATACAAGTTATTGGTTTAGATAAATCAACAAACAGACATTGCTCATTAAAACTATAAGATTGACTATACAGATCACTGTTTGAGGAGGAAAAAAATCAGTCATCACGGTTAGCTGGCTAGCTTGTTGCTAACAAAAGATGAACATGTAGGTGTCCATGGGTTCCCCCACTTTGTACCTTGAATGCACAGAGGCTCAAAATGACGTCATTCTGACTTACCTGTTTTTGAGGTTGGATGCATTAGTTACAAAAAAGCAGACAGTGGAAGTGAGAATTCATCTTAGGAACAGGATTTGTTATTTATTACTATTTTAATCTGTTATTTTCCCTGTTGCACTTAAAAATGTGTCTAATTTGAGTATGCAAATGCTGATATTCGAAAAACAGTAATTATGGAAATGAGCCCTCAATACAGGCCATGGGAGGTATGCGAAGCCCACTCCTCTCTCTGTTCATTCCCATAAGGAACGAAGACCCAGGGCTCATGGGTCGATTGGAGTTAAAAATGTTCCATTGTGCTGAATCGGTATTGCATTGCCTAAACGAAAGCGGTAATAAAGGCCGCTGCTTCTGAAACAATGAAGGCTCTTTGTGCCTTTTCCAGCAGGTCTGGCTCTGCGAAAGAAAAGGCACTTTGAGTTTGCAGCCATTCACAGCGTGTCTCAAAATAGGTTTCAATGAATTGTGTAACTATCTTGCAACATGTTGCTGTACCCCCGCACCCCCTGCAAACTGCCTGTCGCCCGTCGCTTGCTTTTGAATGAGGTGGCGAGCGGTGCCAGTCCTGCCAAAATGCCCACACAGCGGAAAAGGGAGAAAGGAACAGTGAGGAAAAACTAAAATTTGGAATGTTTCAAGAAAGAAGCAGACGGATGGAGTGAGATGGAGTGAAAAGTTGTTAAAGACACAAAAAAGTGAGGCACATTTCATCCCATGCACTGAGTATAATGTATTTAAGTGTGATAGAGTTTGTGTGGGTGCTCGTGAGGAGAAAGTGATGGACTCGCTTGCTATAAATGGAACCGTCATTTCCAATGAAGGTTCAGACGTGTGCCTTACTGTGAGCCAGAAATTTCTATCCCATGCCAAGAGAGCGAATGCGTGTGTGTGTGTGTTAGTGTGTGTGTGGGTGTTTGTGCTAATAGGAGGCAGGCCTGTGGAACGGCGTGGGAATGCTCTGACCTCGTTTTTGTTGTGGAGATGAGGCGAAAGGCGGACAGAGCCACTGTGCTTGGCCACAGAGCAAAACTCCATTGTCCTTTTCCCCTGGGACGCAGAGGGGATGGACCTGGTGAACACACACACAGAAAAACCAAAACACAAGCAAACCTAATGAAATAAAATAGGGGCACTGATAAAGATGTTTCAGCAAAATGGTAGGTGGAGAGATGGAGAATATCGAAAACAGATTGGGAACACTTAGCACTAACACTATAATTGAGAGAACAAACAGGACTCACTTGTTGTTGTTTTTTTATTCATTCTTCTGTTTCTGTTACTGATAAGATGTGAACATTTCTCTGTCTCTGTGACTCATTAGCTATATTCAGGACTCGAAGGAATTATTTTATATAATCTAGCCGCACAGATCAGCTGGTACAACGGGTTCACCCCTACAAATGATCTTCTGCTGTCAGTTATATAACTTACTACCCGAATTTTATTCAGAGCACAGCCTATAATTGATATAATGCTCGTTAATGGAATATTCCTGAATTGTTCAACCCCAACCTCTCTACTGTATCTGTAGCCTATATATAGTTAGAACAAATAAAAAAATTGACACATTTCCATTTCCTGGAAAAAGAAAAGAAAAAGTCATGTATAAAGCCTAAAGGCTTTTACTGGGGCAAAAACTGGTTATATTGGCATATTAGAGAATCAGTAAAATAAGGCTGGAGTATGGGCCTGGAATATATATATATATATATAGATATATATAAATATTATATATAAAATTATTTTATATAATAAGGCTGGAGTATGGGCCTGGAATATATATATATATATATAGATATATATAAATATTATATATAAAATTATTTTATATAATAAGGCTGGAGTATGGGCCTGGAATATATATATATATATATATATATATATATATATATATAATTCCGCTCTGTCTCACTCTTCCTCTACCATCCTCGTCTCTCACTTTAACCTATTCTCTCTCTCAGTTTGCCTTTCCATCTCTCTAACTCTTATTCATTGTTGTTTTATTGATTTTTTTCCTTTGTATATTTCTGTCTCTTGTTCTGTTTTTTTTTTCCCAATTTGCCATACAGTGAGTAATAATGTTGTACTTTCTCATAAGATTTTTTTTATCTATATACCCATACAAACTTTCATGCACTATTATGTGGTGAAGACACCCAGTTTGCATTTGTTAAACATTTTTTATAGGTTAAATATTCTCGTCTGAGACATTTACACTTTCTGGTTTCTTGGTAAAATGGCAAACCACTTTTTTTATTCAAAACAGAGGGCTGTTTATATTTGCTATGATGCAAGTGACAACAGAAACTTGTTTCACTGACATTTTTCTTTGGAATTGGAATTGTTGGTAAATTGCTATGGTGTAAAAGGTATGTAAAATGTCAGGATGTGCAAAACAGTATGGCTGTTTTTCAAGGTAGTATCACACAAACCACTGTTGATTATTTTCCTAAAACAGCACTCTTCACGGTGTAGTTTTTTTTATTTTTTTTTGCATAATTGTTCATGTTTTCTCTCTCTCTCTCTCTCTCTCTCTCTCTCTCTTTCTCAGAGTTTATCTTTTTCTCCCAGTGTATTTGTGTGTGTGTGTGTGTGTGTGTGTGTCTCTCTCTTTCTGTGCCAGGTGCAGCTCAGGCCCCAGTGTCAGAGATTAACCCAAAAGCAATCAGCTTTTTAATGTCCATCCTATTAGCTATGGGCTGTCATGGGGTGATGGCAGGGGTGTGAGGGGACAGTGTGTGTGTGTGTGTGAGACAGAGAGAGAGAGAGAGAGACAGAGAGAGAGAGCGAGTGAGCATAGACCCCAGGGTGCTGGAATGAACATAGTTTCAGGGAAAGCGTGGGAAAATAAGTAGCAGGTGAAGTGAGCACCAGCACGAGGCAGAACAGGATCAATATTAATGGCCAACTCCTTTCTCTCTCTAATTAGCCTCGAAGATGCATCACATTAGCTGCTCAATCAGCCTGGGGAAAAGTCACATTCCAGTCCAGACAGCAGAATTTCATTAGGAGCGAGTTGAGGAGTCATAAGGGGGTTGTGTGAGCAGTGCGCAGTGGATTGCTATGCATTACTCTCAGAATTGAATATGTCATGAACTTATTGGAGAACTTGTGTTTAGCAGGGACTTGAAGTGAATATTACTGAGGAAGTCCAAAAGGCCACGAGTTCTCAATCTCAGTATTGGTGAACAATGTGCTGCACATTTTAGAGTTTTCCCAGCAGGCGTGATAATTAAGTGCTTATTAAGCCATGTGTATAATGTGAATAATGCAAACCTTTTTTTTTTTTTTTTTTTTTCAGATTTGGGATTTGGAAACCACTAACTTTGATTCCCTGAACCCGAACTTTGATTCTGGCAGCAGAACCTAGTTCTGCTGCCAGGTTGCTGTCCTGAGCTAATTTGTTTTCAGACTATTTACTGTATCAAATTTGATTTTTAGATGTAATTACAACACTGGAAAATTTTGTGTAAAAGACAGGGATGATAATGAATGAACATATATTAATGTAATTAATTTAAAAAAGAAGAAGAAGAATCTGAGTTTTGCAAAGAAAATAATGTTAATAGAATGAATGTTAAAATGAATAGCAAGAACGAGAAATTTAGAAAAACACCAGTGTGGTAAAAAGGATTTAAAACAACTGACAAACACAAGCATTTCTGTTTTCTGGACTGAATATGGTAGAGCTACTGCTTAAGGCTACAATACAAAGTGTTTGCCCAGGTCTTATATCTAATACCTCAATAGACATTTTTTTTGTACTGCCATATTCTGGCATCTCTGCACATGAGTGGAATAATAATAATAATAAAAAAAATTGCACACATACATTATGAAATAAGAAACTACAGGTCACTGCTGGTCAGCAGGCATGAAATGAGTCCCAGAACATTCACAATACACACAAGGCTGCAGTGGACATGCACAGGTTGACATCAGTGTTTTAAAGACATGGACATTTTCCTCTGCGCATGAGAAAGAGAGAGAGAGAGAGAGCAAAGTGTGCATTGTATGCTCCACTGCGATTGGATACTAGAGGCTGAATGAGTGCCGCTTTATGAGCATTCAGCTCAGAAAGTATAGAAATCCTGTTGTTTGTTGCATGACCAGGAAGAGGGAGGGAGCGTGAGGGAGAGCGGCAGAGAAAGAGGCATTGGGGACTTTTTTAGAAGAGCAGCTGTGAAAGGTTAAAGGTCAGAGGTGAGGCCTCTTACCCCTCCTTTGGGCTACTGGGTTGCCGTGACTCCAGGCTTTGTGCCGCCGACTCAGTGTTCCACTAAAGCAGAAAACACACACACACACACGTGTGAAGCACACTCCGCTCCCATCATCAGCACTCTTGTTGCTCTGGCCTGCAGATGTTTTGCTCTTCAGAGAAAGGTTAAAGGATGTTAGGTTCGATAGAGACACACACATTCCTGAGCTTCCAGTAGGACGTATATTTCCAGCTGTAAGAATTCTCAACTCAAAGCGATGTCTAGAATCCAAATGTTTACACACTTAATATATATATTTAATGAGTTGTTACCATTCAATTCAACTAAAAAATAATAATGAAATAAAAAAACAAATGTATTGTAAGATACTGCTACAATTTTGGGATGTTTATATAAATATGTATAAATATGGATTTATATTTGGACTGCAGTTTCACTCACCTGAAATGACTTTCAGGGTTCCTGCTAGTCTTTTTGAGGTTAATCTTACACAGTTCTTGTCTTATTCATTTTGTTCTCATTTCTTTTGTTCAACACCAACTTCCTAAATGCATATCTAAATGCACCTTTAGACTGTTTTAGGATCTTTTTGTTTTAATTTGGGAACATACTATGCCTTATCTATTGTCCATGCATATATGTAATATTGAAACAACTTTAAGCTTCATCTTAGCTGTTTTTATAATCACGTTGACCGGTTTGCTCTGTTTTTGCTCATTTTATTTGAAACGATAATAATAAATCACACACTTTCACCCAGGCTTTTTACTGCCCCACTCCCTCATTTGATTGATTGCTAAAATCCTCCTACCATTCTGAAAGTGTCCTCAGGCCTTTCCTAAGTTCCACTGGTTTGCTTCTCAAAAGCAGTGCTTACGAATCATAAAGTAGAGCTTAAAGCAAGGTTACATAATATGTTATTGTTATTCCAAGATAGATCTTTGTGCCAATGCGACCTAGAATTTATCAATATACAAGTGAGCTCATTAAGATAACACAATTTTGTGTTAGACCATGTGATTCTGCATGAACTGGAGAGCATTATTAGCATCGAAGTAATGTTCTGTACATGCTGCCTTTATAGTTCAACACTGGATGACCTCAAGATTGGCATTTCCCAGTTTATGCGCAAGACTTCACCTCGATTTGTACCTAGGAATTGCTGCTGTAATCATAAAGAATGTGCTTTGTGAATCCCAGGACTCATGATAGTTTCATACTGAACATCCTTTCAAAATGTTTTATTCTCCTATTTTGTGTATACATTATAGTATACAGTATACAATATACTGTATCTGAATACTGATGGTAATGATTGATAATCCCACTGTCCAGGGTAACCCAGAAGATGATGGTTCTCTATTGAGCCTGGTTCCTCTCCAGGTTTCTTCCTCATGGTTCTTCCTCAGGGAATTTTTCTTTACAGCTGTCACCTCTGACTTGCTCATTAGGTGCAGCTAGATTAGAGCTGCCTTTTGATACATGTCTATTGTTAAAAGTACCAATTAAATTGAAAAAATGCAGGTCCTGAGTGTTGCCATCTATGGTAATAAATCTTCATAAAGTTCATGAACTACATTTAAAAAAAGAAATGAAATGTCATCCATTCATTTGTTCATTTATTCATCTTCTGTAGCTGCTTCATCCTAGACAGGAGATCCAGAGCCTGTCCTACTAAAAGTAGGACAAGGTGGGAATGTATCCTGGATGGTCTCTTGCCGGGAACCATGCCTACACATTCACACACTCATTCACAATTGGTATATCCAATCCACCTACTGACATGTTTTTATAGGAGGCAGAAGGAAACCGGAGAACCCAGAGGAAACCCACACAAACATGAGGAGAATGTACAAAACATGGCACAGCCAATAACCCAAGCTCAATATCAAACCAAATAGATCGATTTTTAGTTTTCTGTCAATTTTTTTTTTTTTCAATCAAATCTCAAAAGGTTTTGGTCCGATGAATGTTTATCCATGATAAATTAAAGGTTTGCCAATTTATTTTTGCCTATTGCTCGACATATATAATATTCACAATCTAATTTGGTTTGGGTTTTAGTGCAGGCATAGTATTTTAGAGGAGTAAATCTTACTGTCTTATCAACAAACCACATCTGAAACATTGATGGACCTCAATATGCAGTTGGATTGTGCTCATATTTTTTCAGACAGGTTCAAACAGAAAGGTCAAAGCACATCTTTCCTCATAGACATATGGAAACCTCGCTAATTAGCTTCTGTATCAACACTGATGACAAAAGCTATACATCATGATGCTCTTTCATACTTTTCTACCTTGCCTCTCTCCCACTTTCCTTGTTTCTACCTTGTCCAGGTGCATGCTGTACTGAGACTGGCAGACAGGCTGAAATCTCAAGGCAGGCATCTGATTACCAAAAACACTAGACTTAAGGGGGCTGCGTTCCATCTCCATGCAGTAAATGCATCTTTGTGTCCTGCTGTGGACTATTCCTCTGAGACCTGTCTAAATGCCAGCTTTTCAGCATTCAGCCTTTCCCGTGTAGGACAAGGCTTGTTTTTTTGCGTCTGGTTGTTTTTAGAGATTTATGTGTCGACATTTTTTCCCAGGACACATGGCAATGTCCAAAAGGCCCCAAAGGCAATTAGGCGACAGATAATTAACTTCATTGAAATGTATGCGTGAATGGCGGCTTTCTTTCTGCCGCTGTTCTGTTCCTGCACTCTCCTCTCTAATGACAATCCGTCGTTCATAGAGGAAACTGTCCTTGTTCCATGTAGACATTTTATGATGAGCAAAAGTCTAAAATTCTGCCTGGGAAAGATAGTAGCAACTTTACAATGCTCTATTCAAGTCACATCATTTCATAAATGGAGAAGAATGGTGAGAAGGAGCTTCTGCTTTAGACTGAACTGAGCAATTCCACACAATAGACAATTTCATCAGTGGAGCTCTTAATAATATATATATATATATATATATATATATATATATATATATATTTATATATATATATATATTCAAGTTAAGACAGCTACCTTCTTTTGTATGTTTTGGTATGAAAAGAAATATATAGTAATACTTTGTGTCAGTCAGTCAGTCAGTGACTGGAAGGTAAACTTGATTATGTTCCTCTAACAGCACATCCTGATTTGTTTTATTCCTCTTACACCCCAGTGATTTGCCCATGATTAGAAATGTTAATTTAATAACAAAAGACGTCAGCTTATGTACATGCTATAATAAATTATAGCAGCTGTAACCAGTCATCCATCATCGGCTTCTCTATTTTCCTTCTAATTCAACATCAAAAATGCAACATCCTCTGTCCTGAAGACTTTCCTGTAGTGGAATTGCATGTTACTAAGTGCTGATGCTAGAGACACTTTATATTAGAGTTCTATATATTACTTCATAGAGCTTTATTATATCAATGAATGCACACTGTTTATTATTAGCCCTAGATTAAGTAGCTTGTACCCTAAAAGTTCATGTGAATGAGGTCTAAAGACCGGTTACGTTAGGGTAGTAGACACATACACTTGTCAATTATAAACTGAAATGCCATTCCATATGGAATTGCATTAATGTATATAATGCAATAATGCATTGTAAATTCATTATAACCTATATTATATATAATATTATATATATATATTATAAGTAATGTGCTGGAATCTCAGGTATTTGTAATAATCAGATTACCCTCCATTTCAAGATATAAAGTGCTCGAAATACATAGATGTTTCTAGACACATTTTTGTTTAGGGGTTTGTTTAAAATGGCCCAGTGTTTGTTTGTTTTTTAAGCATTTGTTCTAGCATAAATAATGTGCCAAGACACAGGCTTCTAACTGCTGTAATCTCACCACAATTGTAGGAAGCTGTAAATTGGAGCTCCAAATGAGGCAAGGTTTACATAACCTGCATCAACTCTACTTTGATCTGCTTTGCCCTACCATGAAACAGTTGTGAAACTTTCTTAGGTGGGGCAGACAGCGGCTCTTTTCTCTCAAGGCGTTGCAGAGTAATACCAGTTAACTGCCAGCGGTTTGGGTCGTTAGCTCCTCTAGTCGGCGTCCGTTATGACTGAGCTGGAGGCAACCGCAACATCTTGCGCAGTGGTTGTGGATGTGCAGGGGGTGGAAGTCGGCAGAGGCAACAGAGGCAGTGTAGGTTTGGCTTATCACCAATTCACTACCACTGCAGTGAGATATTTTCCCTGTTCTGTACCTCCCTGTACCAGCCAGCTGTCAGGAGGAGCTTTTATCAGTGTTACTGGAAATCAAGTTCATAAATATCATTTTAAGAACCAGCATGTGTGCATTATCTATGCTTGCGTACCCATCATCTCTGTTTATATGGTTAAATATGAATA
The DNA here is from genome assembly GCF_019097595.1 of Hemibagrus wyckioides. NCBI lineage: Eukaryota > Metazoa > Chordata > Actinopteri > Siluriformes > Bagridae > Hemibagrus > Hemibagrus wyckioides. The sequence goes on from NC_080713.1 coordinate 6,788,943, forward strand.
AAGGAAAAATTAATGAATCTTCAAATAGCCTTTTTAATCTGATTTAAAGTAACCAAAAACTCATTTAAATACTACAAATGATTTCCTATGTCATTTAAAAGGACTGAATGTTATTTAACAACAAAAAAGAAATAAAACATCAACACTTTAATTTACACTTTAAATAGGCAAATTAATTGAATGTGTATGATAATATTCTAGTTATTTATCAGAGTTAGAAAAGTTATGATGAACTTTCCACCAATCGAAATCCACATCTTTTGTTAAAATTGTCAATATATACCAGTAGGCATTTTCACATGTGTAATAACAATATTAGAAGATCAGAGATTTCTCTGGCTATCCTTTATGGATTCCTAGGGTACCCTATTTGGACCTAGTATCTTGGTCCTTGGGCCTAAAACCATGACTCTACTAAACCAGCAATACATGGCTTGCACTTATTATTACATATTGAAACATTACTATATTATATGATTATGTTATTTTTGGCCAGACTCTGGAAAACATGATTTATATACAAATGACTGTGAGTTCTTCTATTTGGCTGAGGCTCAGCTACATTACTCATATCCCATAAACACAGCATATGCAACCCAAATGTGTTTGTTTGTTCTCATAGCCCAAAAGCTTACCATGACTTTCTCCTCTGTTGTTCTGTTGCCTGCCATTGCTGGATCACCATAAAGATCTGCTGACTGAAACAACACATGGCTACACCAAGTTGAAAACAAGCAGATCTATCCCGTGAGTCATTAGAGCTCGCCCCAGGGCTCAGCCATAACAAGCAAACCTGGGGGTAAAATTTAAGAATCTCGTTTGTTTAAAGTTCTCCAGTCAAAAGGCATTAATCATTATGGTCTGTTGGGTCAAATGGCCCATTGTAAAGTTTTACTAAAAGATCAATACTATAAAAAAAGACAACATTATTTTTTCAATGATTTGTGATGAAAAGGCAGCTTTCTAAGTAGGCAGCATCTTTAGAATTTTAGGAATAAAGTGCATTTGCTCACTGAGTAGCAACAGCTGGTGGTAATATTAGATAGAATGGCTAAAATCTAATATCTACAATTATCTCAGCAATTAAACTATTAGGGTTCAGCAATAGATTATATCATAAGGTCGCATCAATTATCAATTATAGTCAGAATGATTTTGGGCAAACTACAGGGAGTCCCAAAGGTCCCAATGGGGAATTAACACTTTTTTAGTAAAATGTAACGTTATTAACAAAACATCCTCTTCATGACTGCCATTTCTTTGTAAACACACACAGTCATCTTTCCTACTCTCGACGAGTTTGTGTTATGAACATCTTGTGTTATGCATGGCATGAAATGTCCATCAGAACCTTCTGACACATTCATTCTTCTTTTGTCAAATGGCTATCTAAAAAAGATATATTGCTAAAAAGTGTTCATTTCCCCTCCATGTATGGAGACTTTCTGGACACCCTGAATAACACACATTAAGGCAAATAGGCAGCTACATTCCTGAGTTCAAAATTTTGTTAAATATTAAATAAAAGTCCATATTCTGGGTTTGGTGAGTCTAGGCTAGACTGAAATTAGCCCAAGCCTTCTATATTGGATATTTTACTCACAATACTGTTAGTGCTGTTCTGCTTAAGCCACCTTAAGACATTTGTGAAACTTATGTGAGGCTTAGCCTGCAGTTTATTTATACTGACCCCTTTGCAAGCAAGGTTCCTTAATTTGGGCAGAATTGGGCACATATGTACTGTCTATGTCAACATCGCTAACAAGAAACTCTTAGCAGTTAGAAAGAAAAAACACAAAAGCCCTAGTGTATTTCATTGAAATTCCCTTCTTCTTTTTTTTCAGATGTGCCATATGTAACAGTATGAAAACGATAAGAGAAATTACATACACATTAATAATAAGCAGATCCTCCATATAAGATCCTAGTCTTCTCTTTTCTTCTCTTGACTCATTAAACTAAGGTTCACCTTAATAATTGACCTTAATAATGTTGGCACCAAAGAAAAGTACTATAACAGAACTACCACAAGTAAATACGTCCTTCACATCCAGGCTTCTTTCCCATTCAGTGAATCGTTCCAACAAGTGAATTTTATTCCTCTGCTTGCTGGGTTCTCTTGCATTCTATAGCAAGTGGTCAAAAAAATTCTATTGCTAAATAACAGGCACTTCAACAACATCCAGACTATCCATGGAGAAGAAGATACTTAATTCAGTCCTAAAGTCAACTTAGCAGCTTAATGGTTGTGGAAAAAGTAGTTGGTTTTTCCATGGAACATTACTTATCATTGTTATTATCTTGTGCCATTTGTGTTTGGATGAAGGAACTGTAGAAATGTCTCCAAACCTCATTCATCTCTGAAGGGAAAATGATAAATGTCTCACTGGCCATTTCTTCAATATCTCTATATGCATTTGAGTGAATAATGACATTGTAACATTGTGAGTGTCCCAAATGCTGTTATTTATTAAACCCATATACCTCTTTGTCCATGGCACCAAACTGTGGAATTGGAGAAGGGTTTAGTGCACCATTTGTGACAGGAGCTATGAGAACATTTGTTGGTCTTTGCTAAGCAAGAAAGAGAAAGCCTTAAACGGACAGTTGAAAAGGAGCTTTTAGTACTCCGTAGTCCAATTTGTGACCTTTTGTGCTTTTCAGTTTTCCTCTACACATCCTGTGCCTCCATCTAGGCAGGGGGTAGGGGTTGTATTCACTCAACTCCTCATCTCTCCTACTGTTTTCTCTCACTGAACATGCATGTTGACTTAGCGGCCTGAAGGAAGTTGTGCCAAGCTCCGGGCTCAGCAGTAGGGACTCCAAGAGAAAATACATATCAGAGGAGATATTTGAAGACAAACATGAGGTCACCTCCACAGAGGCAGGCCAAAACCCCAGAGTTGCCACTATTTGTTTTTCCATTGCAAGCTCAGCAGTGAACCCAGGTGTTCATACAGTAGACACCTACATACAGCAAGCAGAAAGCAGACTCAGCACAGTCATTTTTTAACCAAAGGCCAAGGTATGCAGTAGGGCTCATAAATATTTTAGTTGGGGCAAAAAAATTTATAGTAAGTGCACGATAATATTTAGCAATTTTGTTTGAAAGAGCTACATTTGAACCTCCAATGAACCAAAAACTGTTATTCCTTCCTTATCTAATAAGGTCAATACTGTGTGGTGTAATGTTTTGGTACACAGTGTCATTGCAATGTCTACTTTTACTTCACAGGAATTTGGAAATTGGACAGTCCTAATGTTGAGTAAAGCTTGCATAACCTTTCTACCCACCGATCACAAGGCTGATGTTGCTTCTCACTTACGCTTCAGTGGTCCCTTCAAGTGTGGGCAACCAAGCAAGTGAATGCTAACAGAAACTCTGCTTACTGCCAAGCTGAATCACACAACCCCATTGTTAATTATTTTCCTAAAACAGCATGCTGCAAGTGTTTCATTTCTTGCTTGTCAGTGGAATAAGGCAAAACAGGGGCGGTTAATAGACTGAGCTATTCAATTTCCCAGCACCCTGCTATTAACTGATGCAGGTATTTCTTCAGTATGACAGTTTAAATAACACTAAAGACTAGATTGTTTAGAAGACATTATACATTAGCAGAATATAAAAAATAAAAAGTAATTAAAGTCCATAGTGATTGTGTCTGTGTATTGTTTTAGACGTTTACTTTTCTGTTTGCTTGGTGTAATAGGCCGAGAGTCTCAGACAGGCAGATCTTTCCATCCATTTTCTAAACTACTTATCATATTTAGGGTTGTGAGAAGACTGGAATCTGTCCCAGGAGACTTGAGGTGCAAGGCTGGGGACACCATGGATGGCATGCCAACCCTTCACAGGTCACAATTGCACCCTTATTCACACATTTATACGACAGTCACTCCAGGATTTAGTGATTTTGCGATCACAGAAATTAATGCACAATCAAGCAAACTCTGTGACAGAGTTTTTCCACAGCTTTGGGCCATGTGATGTCATCAAAGCGTGCATTCAGCTTAAGCCCTCTTCAAATTATGACCTTGAACATGACTACAGCTATCAAGGAAAGTAACTTTCTTTCTTTAGTAACTACTATCTTTACTGCTAGTAGTTTAAAAAAGAACAATCCCATGCTTGCAAATCTGGCAAATCGGGTTAGCAAAAAATGCCTGAACAAAAAACCTCTGAAAGTTGCAAAAAAAAAAAAAAGCCACAGCAAAATGAAGCATTTTGGCCATATCAATCACAAAAACTCTGCAAGGGGACTGATTCAAAACCTTTGGACAATTTAGAGATGCCTACAATGCATATCTTTGGACTAAGGGAGAAAACCAGACTACCCAGAGTAAACCACCGAACTAGGGGAGAACATGCAATCTCCACACAAACACAGGGTGGAGACAGGAATCAAACATTAAACACTTAAAGTATTTTCTAATGGTTATTATTATTATTATTATTATTATTATTATTCAGTGTTTTCTAAGTGAAGCATATTGTACCATATTTGGCAGCATACAAAATGTTGTATGCATACAAAAATTATACTCCCCTGGTCATTGCCATTATAAATCTTTGTCAAGTCTTTTTTATTTATTTATTTTACTACTAAATGCACACTTTTAGAAAAAATAAGAAACCTGGAACCTCCCAGGCATTTTTGTTATGTTCACGTAAACAACACCAGGTGCTTGCTTCATCTCCCTTTTAATTAATGACTAAACAAGTTTGGGTGCTTTTACTCAGATAAGCTTCATTAAACATCCTTCTCTAAAAAGAACAAAAAAAAAAAAAATTCTTACAAGAATTCTCCCTCTAACGAGACTGTGAAGCGTAAGATCTGTCAGAACAGTGATGAGTGCAAAGAAAAAAGACCAAGCGTAATAGAATATAAAGACGTTTGAACACGTGGCCTACGAGGCCCAGAACAGCGGCCATCCATGACGTGAGAAAGAATGAGGAGTTTGCAGGGGAACCCCAGTGAAAATATGAGCGCAGTAAGGACAGATCGTTTATCAGGCCAGGACAGCCATCGTTGCACGTGCTGTTCAAACCAGATATGCTTCATGAACCACGTACTTGCTGTTATGGCAAACCAGAAGACACAACAACATTGCAAAAATGCAATGGTGTTTAGTGACTAGAATGTTACTATATAAGTCTTCTACACAGCCTCCTACATGATCTCTGTATTTTTCAGATTTCTATCATACCCCTATGATCAAACACCTCTTGTTAGTAACAGTAGAGCATGAGTTGTTTAGTCTCCAGCTTGATCACACTACACTACATGCAGAGGAAATTTCTATCATACTTAAACACTTAAGTCATTCACAGTGATTGTATTTCCATCTATTTTGCCTTTTGCTTCTTGTCTCTTTTTTACAAGCAGATTTAAGTGCTAAAAAAGATCAGGCCAGTTTGTTATGTGGCTTCTTTTAGGAAACAGGGTGTGACCATTTGACCATCCGCTCCCTCCTGTTCTGTCTAGACTTCAACAGGAAGTGTATGTGCCAAGAGCAGATGACTGGTGTGAGTAACACAGGAGCACACAGTCGTAACAACACATTAGCAATGATTCAGATTCAAATGCCTTGTGAGATATTAGAAACATAAAATTTAAGGGCAACTTCTGTTGCTGCAGGGGCATTTCACTGTTGTCTTTGAATACAAAATGCATTTTTTTTATTTGGAGACAGAAATGTTGTTTAAGCTAGCTGTATTTCTTTGTAGTGGATAAATGCCATATCAAAATTGTGTGTAGGCACTTGTATGTTTTGTATATCATAAATTATGTCAGTAATTATGAACAAAGCAAGACAAACAATGTGTGTATGTTCAAGCCACAACACTAGACCACTTGCACAGCATTAGGTTAAAGGCATAAACATGAATTCTGGCATTTCAACTGCAGTTTAAAACTCTTAGATCTTTAAACATCATTATTAAATAGTCTTTAATTTGGTTCACTCTTAGCTTTGGGTACGTTTACTTAACAATACACTAGGGAATATCTTTAAGCAAAGGAGTGACACTAATAAATGTGGCCTAACTTAATGCCACAATACATTTATGCAATTTATTTAAAAAGTAAACCACATTCTGAAAATCTCATTGAATCTTTCATCAAGTTTCTAGGGATCTGATAAGACAACTGTGGGACTATGCACATAAAATCAGCACAGTAAAGCAAATAATGTTTCTGTCAACACATGGGAACAGCCTTCGTCTGTTATCATTATCGCTTCTTGTCTGTTGCATTTGCGTTCAGAGGCCCTAGGCCCACCGAGCTACCATGGAATTCCTTCGCAGATTGTGCATGTATGACGAAGAGAGATGAATGGGGTTCTGGGATTTTTTAGGAATACTGCACACCCTTCCCCCTGCCCCCTTCTCCCCAGAGTCCATTTCAGGATTTTGTGGATCAGTGAGCTAAAGCCTGGAGAAAAGTGAAAAGAAAAAGAAAGGATAATGTGCTGAGAAAAGGAGGGGGATGCCATTGTGTGGAACCTGCATAGCTTACTAAATCCACATCTCAGCTGCAAATGTGATTGCTCCCCACTTCTGTGCCACAGCAACACATGTTACCATCCAAAATTCCTCTACAGAAATCACAGTAGTCCACCACCTGTTCCTCACAGAGGCTGTTTTTCTCTGGGAAAGAATCTGGTCTTATTTTGACCAGATTTCATTCCAGTTAAAAAATAAATAAATAAATAAATAAAAATAAATAAATAAAAATAAACAAATAATATTAAATTAAATTATATATTAATATTAATAATATTAAATTAAATAAAAAAATTAAATTAAATTAAATTAAATTATGACTGTGATGAATCAGAAATTCCAGAAATTCTATAAAATACAAGGATTTGTATTCAGTATCTAATAAATATAGACTTCTATTCTGCTATCCTTTTTTCACATCTGTGCATAAAGACACTCTCAACACCCATCGATGATTGCACCCGCGTTCATGATGGACAGAGATTGAGATGCTGGATCAGCTCATCTCCATCTCAATTACTGTTATTTTATTTTACATTTACATTCAAGGCATTTGGCAGATGCCCTTATCCAGAACAATCTACAAAAGTGCTTTGAAGTCTCCATCAATGAACATGTCCATACTGGTTCTCTAGGTCACAGATTAAGGATACCATGAGTCTAAAACTATTGGGAGGTTAAAACTTTTTTATGATTATTATATATGTAATAGTTCTCTCTTAGAGTGTTTTTAATTTTGCAGCATATTTGAAGTATAGATATTCTTTGATGTTTCTCCTCTTACTCGAGCTGCTGTGTCAGCTTGTATTCCCCCTATGGGGATTATTAACGGTACAGTACATCTCATCTCATCTTTAGATCAAAACAGACGCTTAATTTAATTTAAAGGAATTTAATCTGCAACCATGAAAAGAAACGATGAAGAATATTTACCTGGCATAATTGCCATGTAAATTTGACATCATTTCCTAGAAATGGGCTGTAGAGGTGCAGTGGTGTATGTATTTGGAAGCAAATCATATTACTGACTGACTCATGTATGCATGTAAACATGATAAATCACTGAAACTCTGTTTTTCTATCTTTTATCATAAATTTCCCACCAACACTTGGACTCACAGCTCAAATGGGCATACAATTGTGTTGATGTGTATTAATCTATTGCACATCAGTGCACTTTCCGTACATTTCATCACATGTGTATTTTTATTTCTTCCACCATGTGCTTTTTGTGTATTTTTATTTGTGTATAGCCTATTGTATTAGTGTATCTATGAATATTTAGTATAGATTTCACAGTATGTTGTGCAATGTTTTTCTCATGTCATGTTAAATAACGCAAACAGCCATCTCACTTCCCTTGTGCCATGTTTTCTGCACAGCTCAGGAGTTTCACTATAGGTCTCTTAAATTATATACGGTATGTCTCCTTTTATATGAGAAATAAAACTTAATAAAGCTACTATATTCTGAACTCTATGAAAAAAACATGGAAAGGTTTAATAATTTTATTTATTCAACTTCTAACTGGTCAGAAAGTGTTGAATAAGTTTGTACAGCAGCAGTTCAGACAGTAGTTTTGTCTGTAATTTAAATCACAGCTTCTTTAGTAACAACTAATTTACAAGTACCAGTACATTTTACAGATATTTCACATAATGGAGTGTCATAATCAATTGATTAAGCAAAATGTTTGCTGTTATGAAGTACAAGAAAAATGTCCCTGCTGAAGATTTCCATGAGGGACATTTATTTATCCAGTATATAGTACATGCTTTTTAACAGTCCAGATCTAAAGCCACGAGACACACGATTTTGTGCTTTGTGGTTTCTTGGTTACATAAGAAGCTACATTTGTTCTGTTTATAAAAACTATAATATAAATGATAATAAGAACGAACTTTTTTTCTTTAAGTATGACATCAATTTTTAATAAACAAAAAGTCATTATGTAATAAACTTCATTATTTTCCATCTATAGCATTCGTAGCATGTCATGTTTCATTCATATTCTATATCTACTTACTCAGTGTATACGTTCATATACAGTTAATTAACCTAGCAATTTTTCCCTCTAATTTTAACGTCATGTTGTTCTTTGTTAAAAGTCTGCTGCTGCTGCTTGTCTTTATGTTTTGCCATATACTGTCTTCTATGGTGCACTGTTGCACAAGCCATGTCCCATAACCCATATGCTGTATATGGGGGGTGAACATAATAAAATACAATAAAATGCAATAAGAAAAGACCAAAATGCATGAAACTGTATATAATAATCTTTCACAACTGTGACCCTTTTGAAAGAATCCACCCATGACTCATCCCTCCTCACTCCATTTACACTCTGCCACTGTTATGACAACATTAGTCCAACGCCTGCTAAAACACACACTTTAGAAGACTTAGAAAGGATGTGAGCCCTCCCAGCTACAGTACCCACGCGGCATAACAACAGCGACCGTTATCTATGCAAACACTTCGGCACTCAGGGCCATTGGTGCGACTTTACACATGGAAATGTGCTAATTGTATCTGAGAGTGTGTGAATGGCCAGCTACTGAGAGAACCCAGGAAATGTGTGTTAAACAGAGCCATCAAGACTAGCAATGCTACACACAATAAAAAGCATGCATGAACATTACATATGTGCATTACAAGGGCCTGAGGACTGAAGGGCATATTGTGCACTATTTATATGCAGTGATCTTTTCCAAAAGAACACTGACATGGAGAGGTTTTTCCCCCATTGGGACAAAATAAGGCATATAACAGATATAACACATGTGATTCATCCAGCCAGTGCAATGTGTGCATATTGATGCAATGGAATAAAGAGCAGACTTTTAATGTGTGATGTGATATATTTCAATGCTTCCTTATCCTGACTCTCAAGTTCCTCCTAATATGTTCACAGCATGCCTGAAATGAGTCTTAAGTCTTCATTAGCAGAGAAATATATATTCACCAGTAATAGGGTTGCAAATTCAGTCTTTACTGAACTGCAAAAATATATATATATAGCTATTATTTCATAATAATAAATAAATCACACATAGTTACAAAAATCTGTATGCAAAAACTGCAGCACTTTATGACACAACAAACCACTGCCTGTATTCATTTAAATCACAGAGCTGTTGAGTTCTTCTGGCTATAATTCAAGTCGTTATTATTGCACATTATTGTTTCTACAGTAACAACTAATTCACAGCAACTTGTATAGCCGGTGCTCCACATAATATACTGTACATCTATTCATTAATGAAAAAAAAAGAGTCTCCAGTGTCAGCACTTTGCAACGGCCAAGTTTTCCATCACACTAGACCTTTCAGGACTTTCTAACGAGCTACTTTTTTCTATTTTTAACTTCAGCTAAGAAAAAAATATCAAGATTCTGCCACATTTGTAAGTGATAACAGGAACTACACTGTCTTGCAGAAGTTCCACAACGTTTAACGTAAAAGTATGATGTTCTTTAATACATATAAAATTTGATCACTGACAAATTGCTGTGGTGGAAGAAGGATAAAACACAGTACTACATGTTGTTGTAGGAAAATAATCCACTTTAGGCTCATAAAAGTACCTCTGTGAGATTTGCTCACCAGCTTACTGTTGATTGTTTTCCTCATAACAGCACATCCTATCATGGTTACTGGTCACATAAAATGCCCACATCTTTGCTCATTTGTTTTTTTTTTTTTTTAAAGAGATCAATTTAAAGTAACTAATATTTCAACACATGCACATACGAAAGATATCTGGTCAACAGTGTACCCAGTATTAATAGTCTGATCATTGGGATAAAATCCATGTATTGATGCAACAATTTAAATCTGTGAATCCTATGAATAATCTTTTAATTGGATTAGTGTATGTATAAACACACATGTAATTGAAAGTAGATGTGTTTATAAAGCAGTCAGAAAATCAGCAGTTTTGTCCGAGTGTTTCTGTGAATGGAGCACTTGTGTTTTCACTCTGTTTTCAAAATGTGTGTTGTGGAGTGTGCATTCATCTCTTAACACTGTTACATCTTAAATGAGGCTGCTGGTCAGTGTGTGTGTGTGTCTGAGTGAGTGTGGGAACTGGTTTGAGACGTATCCCCAGAACAGAGGGGGCACACACACACACAGGCCAATGTCTCTGCAGGCCTTCTGCTCCTCATATTGATTGAGCTATGGGGTGGAGTTTACACTTCTGGACCATCCACTGACCCTAAACCCATTCATGCCTCTCAAGCCTCGTCCTGTGCGTCCATGAGGAAATATCCCCCAACCCCCTGCTCTGGCCTTCTCATCCCCCATTCCCTCCATCCAGACGTGTTTATGGCCTGAGCCGGCAGCGCAGGGCTTCTTTGACTCTTCAGCCTGGCATATGGAGGCCGCAACAAAAGGACTCTTGTAAAGGGGGACACAAAGAAGAGTGATCCATTTCCCATAAGGGGCGGAGCCACAATCAGCAATAAAGCACAACTGACATGCTGGGTGGGAGGAGTCATAAGAGGAGTCTTGAAAAACAGGGCGTAGACAGGACATGTCATTCATGCCACTGGGATTTAGATATTTTTGTTTATGTTGAATTGATTGAGTTGATTAGCTTTATCTGTAAATGAAAGTAAAATGTATTCAATTTCACATTACATTTTTTTGGATTGTACTAGCATACAGTTATTAGAAATAAAATATGTTGTTTTTCTGATCTTAAAATGTACACAAACATGACTAAATTGGTAGCTGTAGGGGAAAAAAAAAACTTTAATAAGTGTATCCGGAAGGTATGAGTGAATATGTGGAAAAAAGTGAAATAACTTGAATAAAAGGCTTGGAAACTGCCTTTCTATAAAGAAGAACATAAACATAAACAAGATCAACTCATTGGTGTAATATGATACAAATGAAACCCAACAGTTTTAAATTTTAATCACTTCTGTCGTTTTTTCCCTCTTTTTTTTATTATTTAGAGATGTCTTTGATTTATACATCAAATTAAAAGCATCAAAAGATTATGCTAAGTGGGCCATTATCTGCTCTTGTTTAAGAACCATTGAGGCTTTGCAGTCTGAGGCAGAAACATTTAGAATTAATGGTTGTGAAGAGAAAAACAACAATATCTGCCATCAATCAGACGAGAACTGGCCTCATACTTACAGTTAAAGCTCTCAAACGGCTACAGTGTGTGTACTGATAACCAGACTGTTTTTTTTCTTCTTCTGGGTTATGTAAAAGGCCCATAAGTGACAGGGTAACAGTCACATTCCTTCCTGTCTGATGAAAAAGAAACTGCCACCAAACAACATTGGGCAGCTAAAGCTGTTTCGGCTTCCCTTTAGTAACCACAAAAGATAAATTCATACACTTTTAATTTGTACATTAGGCTTAGGCTTAATATCATACTTTTTTAGATGGTGTGTGTCACAATTTACTATTATATTTATCATTACATTTTTAGAATCATCTGCTTTTGACTAGTCCCTTTAACAGAATGGGTTTAATCCAAACCTCAATAACTCAAAACCAAGTTAATGTAAACAAGCAGGCCTAAAAATAATTGTCCACATTTACACTTTAAGTCAGCGCTGACCTAATGTTTTTTGTTAGTAGAAAATTCAGGAATACAAATCGCTTATTGCACATTCGGGATAAATTATCTATCTCTTCCTATTTTGTCTGTTTTCTTTTTCGGTAGAATTTCTTTCTTCCTTCTTCTTCTTCTTTTTTATTTTTAATTGGATTATATATATGAACTGGTTAAGGAAGAATAGGCCAGTTTTCAAAAAATATACTGAATTTTGAATATATGGCTCCATATAGATAAAATATTATTGTTCACATTACCATCTGAATCCATGTGATATAAGTCTATACTGAGGAGGTCTGCAGAATTTATTTTCAAGTTAAGGTAGAAATCCCCTCAACTAAGAATTTTTCAACCGAATACACTATGTAATTGTTGCAGAACAGAAAACGGAATCAGTCAAGTGAATCTTTCAATGGATCACTGCAATTGTTAGTGAAAGAAAAAAAAAAACAAAGTAATCATTCTAACTCCTATGAAGCATCTATTTGCTTTTCTCACTTTTATTAGCTCAGTGTGCCCCCATTGCCCAGGCTAATCATTAACAATTCTCCTCAATCCTCCTCTGCCTCATTAAAGATTCAGGGCCTGGACCCTGTGACTCAGGCGCTCCAGTGTGTCTCACACTTGGTAAGCCATGACATGGCTAGAGAGCAAAACAGCATCCGCATAATGCTATTGTTGGGCGAGCGAGCACCGCGGCTCTCTTCAAGTCCCTACAGCCAGAGCAGACCTCCAGGAGGCCTTTGTGCCCCATAATTGTCTCTATCGAAGCTGGGACATCCCAGTGTATTACTCTTTTTTTCTCAAGACTGTGTTGGTGTTGGTGTTGGTGATCTCCTCCATTTTTTCAGTTCATGCCTTTTAACACTGAATTTCCATTCAACTCTACAGACAGCAACACCTGCAACCAAATTCCCACCATAAAACTCCCATTTCAGTTCAAAGGGAGGGAATATGTTGAATGAGCACTAGCAAAGAAGCAGTTTCTAAAAGTCAGTAGTGCTTTAAACAGCCATCAAGCCCCTATCACTTTCTGTGAGACAATGGCAGTTGCCAATGCTTGTTTTTGTTCTCTGGCATTGAAATGGATTTTAATCTCCTCTACAGACACTTTGCTACAAACAAATACAACCCCAGATTCAGTTGCTCGTCTCTCAGGCCAAATTAAACATCCCTGTGCTTTATCTGCCAGAAGTCAACAAGTGTTCCCTTGGATAGTGGACTCCTCGTGCTGCTGATCTCTCCAATAACTGAACTGAAAGAAGTGTTGACACTACCCTTTGAGATAAGGCCTTATTGTGTTGAAGAGACAGTGTTGCTTATTGACAGGAGCTTCTTATGCTAACATTTACAGTGTATTTTTTCCCTGGGGACAGTAGTGAGAGAGCTCACATCCTCTGGAAAAACAATGAAAGGGAAAAAAAAGTGACAACGTTTAGGAAACCAGGATCTGTTTTGTGACTAAATCCAATCAAAATCAGATTTGGTGAACTGTCTTACATACATGCACACCATGAAACTGCTCATTGCTTTAACAGGAAATACAAAAAAAACAACCAGAAAACTGCCTGTCTTGAAACTGAGAGCTGTTGTGGTGACACTTCAACAATAGGAATGAATATTAAAGTGATGGTCATGGTGCAGCATGCTGTGCATGAAATGTGCATGGACATAAAATATTTTGCAGTTTACTTCATTAGGACCGAGTCAGGGTGCCTTACGGCCACTTCTCAGATGACTGGACTACATGAATAAAATTACCCAGATGAACTCAGTAAACTTCCTTAGAGATGAACAAATCGTATTGGAATTGCACAAAAGAAATTATGCACCTAATGTTTGTGCAGGAATGTGGCTCTTGGATGAGATATAAATCTCAAATTCTCATACAATAATAGGAGATTATTATTTTAATAGGGCTACACATCTAATCGTGGAATATAATCATAATCAAAATGGGTTGCTTCCTCAATTCAAAATAATCAACTGTTATATTGAGGAGCTCAGTTGAAATCAGAGAGTTGATTAACATTAAGTGATGTTTTTATTCACTAACATTAAATTATAAGCTTATTATTTGTATGTATATTTGTAGGTGTGGCAAATTAACATTTATTTTAACTGTATTTACATGTAATATTTAACTGAATATTAAATGTGACTGTTAATCAGTACTATTTTGATCTATATTAATTCTAAAAATAAGAGTTAGGCTACAAAAACTTTTTTACATAATTAACATCATTTTTACATAATTTTTCAAATTCTTTGAAACGAAAACTGTTTTGCTCCCAGACATGTGAGTTGTTGTTCTATTAACCAAAGTTAGCATTTACTTTATGACTACACTTCACAAGTAGTGAAATGGTTTGAAAGGTGAAAGTACAGGACACTGTAACCACTCTCTACTTTATACAGTATCCAATGCCTTTAAATGAATTACAATTAAATTAGACTAGCTAGAATTTCTGACTCTCAGTGCTGTTCACAATGGAATACAAAACTTTTCTACTAAAGCATGTTTGTAAGTGCATATAATCCTCAAGTGTTGGGAGGTCAAGAATTGCTTGTATACAATGCAAATTCAAAATGATGATATGGTACATCACCAGAAAGTGGCAAAGACTGATTCAACTTTTGTGCTTTAACGCAATAAAAGTGGCTATGACTGGGAGAAGAGTGTAAATGGATCCCTCATCACACTTAAAGGGGCGTGAAATACCATCTAACCAAAATGTGGGTGGGGTTCGAAAGTTTCTGCTTATAAAAGGGGATTCCAACAGATGGGAGGTAGAGCGTAGGAGTGCTTCACACCCCAATCCTCAACCAACTTCACACTTTCTTGGCTACAGTTTCTTAGGCCTACTGTCTCAGGCATCTTTGCAATGCCATCAAATCTTCTTACACCTTTCCTTGAGCTGGATGAGGAATTTTGCAAGGTGAGGTTTATCAACATTGCTTTAATTCATTTATTTTTGTGTTCAAATAAAGTTTTGTCAGATAAGTGTTATGTGGCTACAGTCCTTATCTAAATTGTTAGACCTTTCATAGCAAAACAAATACTTTTGATACAAAAATAAATATTGTTTAGAATGTTTCAGAATGAATTATTTCGGTTGCGTCTAATTTAAACTAAGGCACTATATGACTTTATTCACCATTGTGAGAGCTTGCAGTGTTGCCGGATGGTCGGTATTCTTTATTATTTAGACGAAAGAGTAAAAATGGCGAAAGGTTATCGAAATGGTGGACGTTTGCTGTGGAAAAGAATGACTGATCAGTCAATCTGTTTAGTATGCTGTGGGTTAAATAATCCTAAACTCATTCTCTATCCCGCAGACTTTCCAAAGTCTTGAAGTACAGGATGATTCGAGACGCGCCGTCGGTTTCCAGCGCAGACATTCCCTGTGCCCGGTCACACTTCCCAACTCCAAATTCAACATCGGTGGAGGAGTCATAGACCCAACAGACGAGCTCTGGTCCCTCACAAGCATTAACAACCAGCCATGGAACCGGGAGCAGCTTCCGCGTTCTGCCCTACAGCGCATCCCGTTCAGGGCTGACCGCTCCGTGAGCATGATCGAAGGACACGTGAGTGGTGAGTCCACCCTACCGCCTCCTCCGGGCCTGAGTATCTCCCCACCAGGCCTGAGCGTCTCCCCGCCCTCCCCAAGAGCGACGCCGGTGCCTGCAGTGTCTGCGCGCTACAAAACCGAGCTCTGTCGCACGTACGAAGAGAGCGGAGCCTGCAAGTATGGCGCCAAGTGCCAGTTTGCGCATGGCGCAGAGGAGCTGCGCGGCCTGAACAGGCACCCGAAGTACAAAACCGAGCCGTGCCGCACCTTCCACACCGTGGGCTTTTGTCCGTACGGCGCGCGCTGTCACTTCATCCACAACGCCGATGAGCAGCAGCAACATCGGCAGGCCACGAGCACCACTAGGGAGCGCCCGCGCCTGTTGCGCCAGAGCGTCAGCTTCGCTGGCTTTTCTTCCCGAGCTACCGTGGCTGCTTTCCAGGCCCTGCCAGACCCGCTCGCGTTCACCAGAGCGTCTTCTGTGTCTCCTCCACCATCATCTTCCTTTTCGTGCAGCCCTGATCTCCCTTCTCCACCGCTGCTGCAAGAGCACGGAGCCCTGAAGCACGGCTTCGGGTTCACAGCAGACATCGCTCTCAGCGACCGGATCGCGGCTCTGCAGCGCAGCGCGTCCGCGGACTCGCTCTCTGATCACGACGGCTACTCGAGCTCCGGTAGCCTAAGCGGCTGCGACTCGCCGGGTGTGGACGGAAACAGGCGACTGCCCATCTTCAGCCGCCTGTCTGTCTCAGACGATTAATGAACGATCTGTGCATATTGCATATTGGCTTTGATTTGTTATAGAATTCCCTTTTTATTTCTTTATCTGATTCATCAAAAGTTTACACAGAAAATGCCACAGTATTGAATTAACACCCATTGCTTTGACAACCGCACATTAGTTCAAAAGTTTCAAAAGTTCATTTGCGACCTGATCTGAACCCTGTAGGTGTTAATCCAACACTGTGGCTTTTTTTACTGTGTGCCAATGTATACTGTTGTATACCAGTTGAAACTGTACTGGGTATTTCACTCTAGATTCGCACACTTTTGGGGTCTCCTAGATGCAAGGAAATGTTCTGAGAACCTTTCTGTACCTGATATGTATGGAACGGGTAAAGATTTAAGCAGCAGTACAGATGAGCATGTTCCATTACATGCACACTTCTGTGCTTCAACCAAAGCTGAGCATCTTTAGTCTATATTTAGCTGTAGGCCGAACCCTAACCTTGAACCCAGACATGTACTGTAAACAAAGTGTAGCCTTTAGTGAAGGCATTTTATAAATTGATAGTTTTACAAAAGTAGGTTGAACTAGTTTCTTGTCTAAGATTCTATTTATTGCCCATTTTATTCTTTTGTGATTGCATTTTGATATGTTTTATGCATTTTTACACAGTGAACACATCTTTTGAGTTTGCTTTGTTTGAGCTACTTCCCAGCTTTAAATGAAACCAGCAGTACAGACTCTGAATGTAGAAATCTCAGGATCATAAGTGATAAAACCCCACCACTTCTTATGCTTCTCTTGCGCTCACTGAGATCAGTATTTGGGCTCAATCATTACAAACAAATGTAAGTGTGCATCTGCGTGTGTGTGTATGAGTGTGTGTGTATGCGTGTGTATGTAAGTGGCAGTGTGACAATGTATCAGGAAAAAAAGTGCTTCGCCATCTTACGTCTCTTGCACTGTCAATCTGTATTATAGAGACAAAAGATATAATGTTCTTTGCAATGTATAGATGTAGGAGAAAAGTGCATTTCCTGACTTTGATTAAAAGCTTACAATGTAGATCCTTTTGAAAAAGAAGAAAAAAACCTGCAAGTTCCTGTCTTAGCTGTCTGTGTAAGCTATTGCCTTTTGTTAACTTAAACTTATTTATTTTTTTCTTTTTCCCAGTGCAAGAAAAAGACCGTATAATGTGCTATGATTTTGTATTGTGTTTCATATATAATTTAAACGGACTGTTTACATTCCTTGTGGTTGTTGCCAACTCTATAATATATTGTTGATTGTTTTGAAATAAACTTTCAGAAACTTTACATTCAACATCAGTTCATAATTATTTCATACTTTTTTTTGTTTTGTTTAGCCTGAACCGTGTCTCTATACTGACACATATCAGACATTTCTAAACAGCATTCTCACATTTATCCCATGGCAGAAGTGAAAACACCCGACAGCTGGACACACACACATGCAAACTTCAAGATGAATGAACAGATGAGAGCTTTTGTGTGCAGTCCGACTCTTTGTTGCAACCCTTTGTGCACGGCAGACTAAGAAACATCCCACTGTCACTTGTCCAAAGACAATCGTTCCTGCCTTTCTTTCTGGTCACGGGGGTCGGAGGCCGTAAATAAAATCTAGGGCCACTTCTCCCTGCATGGCTCTTTTGTGAGGCAACTTTCTCTTTTTAACAACATCTGTATGCTAATGCAGTGACAGAAGGGAAGGGCAATTTGCAAGTCTATTGGAGGGCTCTGGGTCTTTCAGCAAGATTACCATCGACAATGCAGTGATACAAGATAAAGAAAAAAGCTTGATATATGGGGGTATAATGGCATAGATGACATAGCCTGAAATAGTTATACGCTAGTTATTTCTAACTGTACAACTCTTCCATTATGGATTTAGTGCAAATTAAGTGCCATTTAGTTTGTAATACACCATACATCATTTTTGGTTTCATAGCCTTCTAGGACATATACAGTACTGCCTTTATTTTAATGTATATTATAAAACAGTGATACCTATTTTAATGTCAATTAATATGAAATTATCATGCTAGGACACTCAATAACATAGCCATAATCGTCATTTAATCGTCATAATGACAAAAAAAAAAAAAAGGCCCAGCCACATACAGCCTCCTGCAATGTTGTATGTCTGGAGTATTTTTCCTCTTCTAGCAATAATATTAAACCTGGACAAAGTAACTCAGCCATTTTTAGTCTATTCCACAGACAGAATGCAATAGCTGATCAAACTTTCAGTCTAAGTGGTTAAGATACCAGCATGCTATTACTATGATATCTAAAATAGATGCATATTTTGTATTATGTTCTAAACTTTAAAAAATTAAATGCCTATTATTTAATATTTGCTTGTATAATCTGGAAGTGGCTCCAATTAAGTGGTGTGCATTTAGCGTTGTAGATAGCGCACAATCATTGCATGTTGTAAAAGAAAAGGATAAAAAAACAAAACCATGATGATGTGCACCATGCACTCTGCTCATATAACTCATTTAGTAGTAGTCTGTAAGTGCTGTCTGGTAAGAGGTGTGTAGATGCCATAGTAAGAATAAAAAGGCTCACAGCTCACAATGCATTTTATTATTCTAAAGACTTAAGGTGTGGTTTTTAAATGATTAATGATGTTAGGGGAAAGAATCCTTCTGTTGTGGTATGGCAGCTCAGAGAGAAAAAAAAAAAAAGGCAAGTAACATGCAGTTAATCAGTTGACCACTAGAGGGCAAACAAGAAGTTTGTCATTTTAGAAAATGTAGAAAACGAGCAGCAGATTCCTTACAAAGCCACGGAAGATATTATATGTACCATAGATTCTGTATCTACACAGTAACACACCATTAAAAGCTACCTTAATTTAAGATTAACTATACCTTAATTATAGTGCCTTCTTAAAGACACTTCTAGTAGTTCCTGCTGAATATACTTGTCTTTTAATAAAATTTATTTTAATTATTATTTTTCATTTATGGCAAACAGACACTATGATGTGCCACGAACTGTGATATTCAGTGTATTATGGTTATCATAATTTCATTAATAAGATTCAACACTGTGTTATGACCTTGCGTAGAGCTGAAAAAAAAAAAACGTTCAAATCATTTTATCATTAGTGTTTCTCAGGCTTGATTTTCCTCTGCATGGACTCCATCTGTTAGCAGCATTCAGAAGCCAGATTTCTGTGATAAGGATCCAAAAAATCTATTGATGTAATAGGACATTGAGGACATACAAGTACTTGAGAGACCTCTGGTGGCTGAGTTAAGGAAGAAACATTGAGCTGAGTCATTATACACATCAGTTGCAGTGTCTTTATATCAGTCTTAAACAAAGCTAATATATTAAATGAAATGATGTAAAGAAAAGGCTAAAGGTTTGTTTATTTTATTATAAGTCTTTACACACACACACACACACACACGTCTACTAAAATGGATGCTTCCTGGAGTAGGATGTAACCAGAGGGAACCGACATAGACAGCAACAGGAAACCAGTATCCAGAGTAACCAGAGGTAAGGATTAAACCTTACATACTGAAACTGTGAGAAACCAATTAGAGCTGCCTCCATTGTACAAGATCATATTATGGAGGTATTTTTTAGCAGCTTGGAACCTTTGTGCTCATAACATTTGGTGTTATGGCTTCTGTATGCTGCTGAATTTTAATTACTGCATACTTCACTTCACTGAGTTGAAGGATTTTACATTTTTATCCCCTTCACTGTTTACTGCTGCTCTCATGCTAATTCAATTAACAGCACTTTGTTTTCCATTAGGTCTTCATTTTAAATGAGCAGGCCCTGGACTTTTCCACGACTTCCATTGTACATGTCAGATCACATGAAAAGCAGGTGAGCCTTGGATATATCCCTCCTACTGTTGCTTGTGTTGCATCACTATTACTTTTACCAGACAAAGCATTATGTTACATGAATGCTGAATACAGATGCACTGACTCCCTTGAGAAAAGTTATAGCAGGGCATGTAGCAAACATTGCGATACTTTTGCTATTCTGCTACTAGCATTGGAGTAGTCTCTTCAATCTGCAGATTTTGAGCCCTCTGTTAACATGCCTCCTGAAATAACCTGCCTCCTGAGTGCTCTCAGGAAGGAGTAGGCCATCACGTACATGCCCATCATTCTGGTGTGTGGTATATATATTATCACGATTCAGCCAGGCCACAACCTGCAGATCAACTTCTACAGAGAATGCTTGGACTGATGACGGCAGCAGCATCGGTAATCCTTATGCTTGCTCAAACTGCAGGCATTGACAAGAAGAATCATCCTGCTGCAACTCAAACCCAAATACCACATTTCTCAGAATAGGAAGTCAAATTATTAGCCCACTGGCAGGGTAGGATGTTGTTAGCAGAAGGAGGCAGTAGGGGTGTGTTCCCACTGGGGGAAACACCAGAGATGCTAATCTCACATGCTGGGGTCTATCTGATGCCACAGGGCCCCTAGGGATGGTTGCCCCCTTCTGGTGTAAAGTAAACCAACTAGCTGGAGCTGAGGTGGTCCTGAAGCACTTCTTGCAGGTTATCAGATGTTGCCTTCTTCTGGTCTACTTATATTAGCCATTAGATCAACACAAGGGTCAGTAGCTTTTTTTGCTGTGCTGAAAATCCCTTCAGGGGGCCATAACCACAATAGACTGTGACTTATATATGTGCACATGGAAAAATGTGTGGTGGACTTTAGTGCAACTTCAACATCAGGATGTGGTTAAGCAACCAAAGGGAGTGGTTCAGTGAAGTAGTGTCTACACCAACCTAGATCTGTGAAAGGATTGCTGAGTTACACATAGACCTCTTTAACACTGTCCAGTTAACTGGTCACTGGCTGAGGTTTTCTTCATCGTAAAAGCAGCAAGTGTCAGTGATGAGATGCCTCCATTCATTATGGTCCTCTCAGAACCTTATGTAGGGCATTTCTCTTAAGTTCTGCATTAAGATGATTAAAGGCATGTCCTTAAAAACTGCCTTTCTGCTAGCAATATTTCCGTTAATAATTTGTGCATGGCATGCTTGGCAATAAAATTATTTCTATGTGTTTGTGGCCAGATAGACTCTGGAGACCCTGTGTGAGTGAAGCCACATTTTCCACTCAAGACCAACTTAGGCTATTGACCCTCCAGAGCATTCCATGCAGCTCTGCATGCATGTCGTGGTTTTTTGGACCAGTGAACTTCCGTCTGATCCTCAAATCGGCAAGTTAACTGCTAGACAAGTTAAACAATGTTAAACAAGTCTTTCTGAATGAGTCACTAAGGTGAACAAATCAGTACCCTTTTTTCAGTTCCTGCTCAAGAGCTTCACGATCATCAAACTGTAACATTCCAGCACAACATCTGCATCTGCATTCTATCCAACAGCACTCTTCCAAACCATTCAGAGGATTTTTAGAGATCAGTTAAATCTCTTACAGGAGTATAGCATGCCAGTAGTATGAGTCAATGGGGAAGAATGACCCAATTTCTTCAGACAGCAACTTACAGATAACATTTCTTGTGGCGTTGTGATGCTCTATCATTCATCTTAAGCCTCTGATATATTTTCATCTGACATTACTTTTATTGGAATAGTCAACACCTCATATTGATTTTTTTTTTTTTATTTCTCTGGTTTCTGAGGAACACTTTTCTTTATGACGTTGGTGACCTCAGTTCTAACACCTTATATTGTAACTCAATAAAAACAAAGCAGTGGAGTAGTGATGGCTCAGTGGTTACGTTTCAAAAATTATGATCTTAGCCTACTGATCTGAAGGTTGTGAGTTTAAATCTGTATTTCTTTCTCTGTTGGACATATTATCAAACATGTTTAATCGTCTGCTCAACAGTGCACAATGTGCAAGCTCAGTCAACCAATTAGTCATGCAGCCTCTTTCAGTTCCTACAAAAATACTGATAGAAGATTACACCAGCCCACACTAATACATGGTTTTCCCAGCAGAGGTCACACTTACCAAAGTGCTGGATGTTGTTATGACAACTGAGTGCTTGCATGTATAGTGTAGCCCACTAGCCACCAACCCACTTCTTCTCACACAGTGTGTTATACTTGGGCTGTTGTTGTTTTTGGCCTTGTATTGTGTTTCTTTACTTGCCCCCAAGGTTTCACTACAAAAGACATTGTAGACCTTTAGATTTTGTCTCAGATTTTGCCTGCCTTGCCTCATCAAGTTACCTAGAAAAGCACATATCTGTTGATCACTGTGGCAATTATTAGCTGTTGCATTTCTGTCTTATCTGTACAACTTCTATGCACGCCTCTTGAAAACATTCACATGCATAAGAGTTTGCAAGGTGTTGATAGACATGTATTAGTCATGGCAGTGGTGGGGTTTTATACACTGTACATTTACCGGCTACCTCAATATACACACCTTCCTTTTTTTTCACATGGTCCAATACAAGTGTCATGAAGACAAATCTCCCAGTGGTCAGGTCTCTGTTTAGACATAGGAGCTCTCCAAGTCTTTTTCTATGACAGATGAATAGTTGATGCTGATCTGCTGATACGGTCCAATCACATTGTAAGTTAACCTTCCTGGAACACTGCGAGGGCATCCAATTATTTAACAAAACTTGGCTGTATGCACTTGGGTAAAACTTCTAGCATACAAAGCACATCCAAAATCCCCTTCAGAAAGTCTGTGACAGCCACTGTGTAGTAATCCCTGCAGGACAGGATTTACCAGGGAGAATCATAGTTGACAATAAGGTGATTTGGCATCAGTGAAGAATTCCGTCTGTGTGCCTTGCTAAACTGTCAACAGATCTGGACGACCACTACTGGGCGCTGATTTTATTGTCACAGGCATATGCCCTGCCTCAGCAGTGCATCTGTTGCACCATTGTGCCAATCCCAATAAGTAGGCAGCTAATCATGTGGTATGCCAACCTAAGGAAGTCAAGAGTATCACCCACTGTCCCTTCACATGTTGCAGTTGGTATTGCACAACAGTTAAATAGAGATAGATTGTCCTTAGTGATGTCTTCTAATCTCACAGTAGGAGGCTCCTTCCACCATACTGGAAACCCTCAAACAGTGAGGGAATTGTCAATGTCAAGCTCTCACCTATTGTGCAAATTAATATGACTGTAATAGTAATTTGATGCATATCTCAACCTAGTAACTGCATCATAAAAATCTACTCTTTTATGGTGTTCAAAATCTTGGAAGTAAAAAGAATATCAGAAAGTGTGTGGCCCATCACAGAGCATTCATCAAGTTCCAGGTGGTGGTAAAGACCTGGAAGGCCTACGCAGCTGTGGTGGATTGCCCTCATTATCTCCACAACCATCTCCCTGTAGAGGATCAACAACAAGGAAGGAGCTCAGGTGGTAATATACACTTTCCTGTTTGCCCCTCTTAGAAAATTGCTCCAAACCATTAAAACTCCAATTTCTTATAATTTACATCAATATTGTAGTGGTACACATACCCAGCTTGTACTTCACACGTGTTTATTCTCTCTTTGTGTCCTCTTGTGAGTAATTACTTATTTGTGAACACCCTAAAGCAAAGAAGAAGAAAAAAACAAGATGAAATGTCTTCATTATCTCCATAAGGCAAGTCTATTATGTAATCTGTAATAATGTTGATTCTATTTACCATATCATGCTCCATGTATAACAATGCATCATCTGGCTAATTTCCATTTTGTAGCAGCAATAGATATTTGTAATGGACGAATTAATTCATACAGTTATATTTAGTTGCTGGGTAAAGATTAATACTGAAATCCACACAACCAGGGAAAAGCTTTTAGGCCTTCACTTGAAATCAACAAAAGAAAAGTTGAAGGTGTCTAAGAGGTGCTAAGTGCAAATTTGGACCAATGTTGAACCAAATTTGTAATGAATTATTCCATTTACATCAGCATAGACAGCTTAGTTGGTCAAGAAGAGGAAAGAATAAATGCGCAACCGAACTGCTCAGGAAACAGGAAATGCCCCTGTAGTTGAACAAATAAAACACCTACACAAACACACCATATCCAAAAAAAGAATACAGACAGAATAATACTAAAAAATTGTACAAAATGACAAAAGAAAATCCCTGACTCTTGTTTGAGTTTGGTTGTTATTATTACTGTCATTTCTGGTTGATGATAGTGTTTTAGGCTATCAGCATTCTGGCAGCAGCATTCTCGACTAGATGAAGTTGTCCAGATCAAGAGGGCTATAAGTATGTACAAGTTTATCAGTGCATGCAGTTGCAGAGGATTGTGTGCCGCTTTGGAGATATTACTGACCTGTTTGTCAAAACTGTTGCCTTAAAAAAATCTCTCTCTTATATTGATTTTTTTGTGAATGTGTGCTTTGCTGTCTGGCTTTCTGGTCTATTTGTTATGTTTCTTTTGGCCTACAGTGGCGATGGGTGGAAATATCTTTTGTTGCCTCTTTCCAGTAACAGGAAACAATGCGTTTCTTAACGGTGCAGTATTATAAAACTGCTGTGCCTTTAACTGAATGAGACTGTGTATTTTTAAACAGATGCCAGAACACTAAATACATTGGGGGAGTGAAACAGGAAACTTCCCATGCGAAAATCCTTTTTCATTCACGTGGCTGTATTCAGCTGAACTGGTGGTTATACCTACTAAAGCTGAACTAGGGTTTCTGGGTTGCCTGAAACCCTAAATCGATTACATCAATAGTCAACCTTTGCTCCACTACTTTGTAGATTAGTATGATGAGCTAAAAGGGTCAGGCTGGGACATTTCCATAGCTCCAAAAAGGCTAAATGCTAATAAAGTTATTACTGTACTAAAACATTCCATGATACAAGAACATATAAGCGTTTTTTTTATAAGGATTCCTACTGTTTATCTTCCTATTAAGAGTTTGACAATAGATGTATGACCGGAATAGGCCGGACAAACACTGCAGGATTATTTATGGTCTTGAGTTAAGAGGGGAAAAAAGGGGAAAAGAAAAGTTGGTCTTTTAAGCAGCCAAAAACTAATATAGCACACAGTGCAGTGTGTGCACACATGGCCTCCCTCACCAGCAGGTTTAGCCATTTCTTTTAATTCTTTCCACAGGGAAACACTTTGCCAAACCACAAAGAATAATACAATTATTCTATTGTCTAACAAGGATTATTTGATATGCAACAGTAGAGCTCTTATTATTGCACATAATTAATGCATTCTGCCTGCGCAAAAACAAATAAACAGAAATTATGCAGCATACTGCATTCGCTTCATAGCTACCTACTTGTATAGTTGCAGCGTATAATATCTTCGATAGTCACAGGGAGAATATGTGAAATTCCAGTAACCTGAGCATCAAACCAGGGACGCTGGACCTGCTGTGTAATCTATTCCAGAACAAATTCCTATTGAGAAAAAAAAAGCCTTATTATATTAAATGTTTCACTTGATTCTAAAACTATATACATAGAATAGCACTGAAGAGCAGCAATTACAAGCAACAACAGAATCTGTTCATTGCTTTTATAGAAATTGAAACACTTGTATAACATTATACAGAAATATTGTCCACTAAAATGTCTTTCATGAGAAGGAAATAGCTTTGGTGAAATCAAAATGACCACATTTGTCTGGCTTGGCTGCCCACTCACTATGCTATATTGAGTACATATCATTAGTGTGGACACAAGGATCAGCAACAGGTTCAAAATAGATTCATTGTCATACTCAAGGTCAATGAAAATCTGTTTCACAACTGAGTTATCTCTTACAAGAAAATTAACATTCAGGTTACGATTGTATTCATGTCATTTCATGCTTCAGAAAGCATGAGAATATAACAGAAACATTAGTAGCATATACGCCTGAGACTCTCCATTAGACATTCTGAACAGCTGCCACCATCTCAGAGGAATCTGCAAATCAGGAAGCATTCTTATACATAAATGTGTATAAAATGTCATTGCGATTTGAGTAAGACATAAGGTTAACACGGATTAAGTGTGTGTGTGTGTCTTCCTTTAAACTGAGTTTCTGTCTGATTGTAGTTTATGTGGATGTTTTCCTGTTCATGTTTACACACGGATTTCCTCCTTTCCTCCTTCTTTCTTTCCTTCCACCTCCCAAAAAACCTGCTGGTCTGTGGATTGGTTATGCTAAATTTATATTTAGGTATGACTGAATGTGTGTTCAGGTTGTCATGTGATGGGCTGGTGCCGCAGCCAGTGTGTATTCTTGCTGCACACACAGTGTTCCCAGGATAGACTCCAGATCCACCAGAACTCTGACCAGGATAAAGACTGAGTGAGAGAAAATAAAACTTGACATTTTTTGTTTGACATCGCTGTTACGTTTAGTGCCAGGGCACAGCTCTACTTTTGTGATGCATAAACATTAAACATTAAGCATTTGTTCCCTTCCTCGTTCTTCTGTTTCTATTGTTTTTGTTTTTCTTTTAGAATACTCACCAAGAAATAAATTAAAACATCATTTGACCTTTTGTTTTTTGTAAAATTTAACACAGTTCATTTTTGTGATTTGAGAAAAGTCCATATTTATTATTGGGACAGAACATGCTATATTTTCTTACAGTAAAAATGAATAGCCTGACTGTTTAGTGCAGTGAAGAAACTGACCCTAAACTCCAGCCCAAATTCTTTCCAGTTTCACAATCACTCTCCGTGCCATAATAGTTGATGTGGACTCAGAACTTCAACTGCACTCAGAAACTGTACTTTAGGGTCAAATGAAATGATATTCATATGTGCAATGGTACTTTCCTTTATTGAATAGTAATTCTTATCATGTCAAGTTGCTTATTTGAGAAAATGTAATTTCACCACCTGTTTTTTTTTTTTATTTAATTTTTAAAATGATTATTTTTTAAAAAATGTTCTGTCTATTGAACATTTGCCCATTATGTTTCTTAAAAGCAAACGCTTACTGTTAACAGTGTATTGAACAGTGGGGTTTTTTTAGTCCCTCCCTTTTGTCATTATTTATTTATGCCATGCTTGAAAACATCTTAACTATGAACACATGCATTCTTAAGGCTTATTGCTTCAAATTGCATTTGGCTCCTTTTTTCTCTCACACAGATTCAAAGAATGTCAAAGGGTGCATCCTGGCTGTTTTGAGATACATAGACCTCAAAAGAAACTAAAACATTAAGCTTGATATGTCTGGAAAAAAATAAAGAATTGCATCACTGATCAAACATAGCCACTGGGTTCATTTATATATATATATATAAGGGTCACTGACAATCAATACAAAGCTGTTGTAACTAATCACTTTTATAATGTGATCAAATATTTCTATGCTGATGGGAATGATTCCTTTCAGGATGACAATGCCCCATCAATAGAGCAAGATAGCATGACACTATGGCCCCCTCTGCTTTGAGGCAAGGTAGCACCTTTTAAGCCCTGGAAGACAAGACTGGGATTTGTGTTTTTTGATTTGTGCTACTTTTGTGATTTTGAAACCTGCATTCTGCAATCCACGGTTTGCAGACTCTCTAACTCTAGCACACAATGTACATTCTGCAGAATTGACTGGAACTCATCAGGCAGAGCATCAGGCAAAGTATTGACCCATATTCTGCTCCTAGGTGTCCCACAAGCAGGATTGAAGTCTAAATTATGTTCTGTACAAAGGGGTCAACATCTGTAGCAGAAGAGGCTATTTATTGCCAGTGTGTGCCATAGACAATGCAATCAGGTTGTCATTAGGGTGCCATTTCATTCACCAGGGTGTCATCAGTGCATCTGCACTCAGCACTTTGGATTCCCACAATGAGAGTTTTTCAGCTGATGTGCAGCACAAGGTGATCCTCACTCTCCACCACCTGGTACTGAATGTCCCCTTGTGTGTTAGGCAGTATTATTAATTTTGGGACACACTCACCCATGACCCAAGTGGAAGCAAATATACTATACATCCTCCTGTCTCAGACTTCACTGGTTTCACAATGAGGCCTCAAGGACATTAGGACCACCTTCACATGTTGCAAGAGTCTCTGCCCAAGCAATACTGTATATTATGTGTTTGAAATGTACCATGGGGCTTTAACACCTGATCTATCAGTAATTTAACTGTGGCTGGCACTACAAAAGACCAAATAGAAGTGTGATAAATAGATGTAACCTTAATGGGTTTGACAGTCATTTTTCCCCCTTTAAATTGGTGACAAGGGAATCTGCCAATAGCCCCTGATACAATCAAGGTTCAAATAAAAATGAGCCATAACCAAACTCCATTTTTAAGACCAAATTCATCTTGCAGTATTCCACATAAAAATGGATTTTTTTTTGCATCTGCCTTAGGCACAAGCATGATCGGGCAGTCACTGTGGGACTCCTCTATTTCTCTCTTCTCTAACTTTTTCTGTGTTCAATTGTCTTTTGTGCACTGGCAAGCAATAACAAGAAATGGTATTCTATGAGATTTGAACAGTTGGGCAGGGGAGAAAACATCCAAAAATTCACATCTCAACTTGGCAACCTTGACCCTCTGGGATGCTGAGAACTGGTCTCCAAATGGAATCAGAGACCATTGGACACTCCAGCCCCCCAAACATCTTTCTTCTACCACTGGCTTTATCAGAGCCACAATGTCTTTCTTTATCTTTAAGGAGGCTGAGGTGGTAAATCTGTGATGTGTTGTCACGAATCTCCCCTCAGTGCCTGCCTCTGCTTCTGTTTCACTGCCGATGCTTACCTGGGCCAATGCACAGCTCAGTTACCTTTCTAGTTTGTGATTTTTAGCTGTTTGATTCAAATGTAAATACACTGACACAGCAAACTGCATGATGTCTGTTAAAGATGTGGGATAACTGCTTCTAATTTTCTTGCCTAGGAAACAAAAGGATCTTATTGTTTCCTTGATGCAGTGACTTCACATTTATTGCATGTTAAAGTAGAATCAGAGACTTTTTACTTTCCTCAAATTACAAATAATGGCAGAATGCCATTCCAGAATCCTGACATTAAGACTGTGAGCACATTACTGGTGAACAGTGGCTATCCAGTTGCTAAGTGGCTATCCAATCTGCATAGCATGAATTATCTGCACAAGTCCAACCCAATTTTGGCCTAGCCATGTTAATTCCAGTGGAGAGAAATCTTTAAAAATACACATGGATGTGATGGTATTTTGTTATATAGTGGATATGACTGAGCTAACTACAAAAAGTTTTTTGTTTTTTTTATCAATTTGTGATGTAGAGTAAAATCTACATCCACAATAATCATTCACTTAACAGTCATACTCAATCTTGTATACAGACAGATGCTCCAACCTTCAGAGTTTCCTGATTGTTTTACCAGACACACCAGAGAACAGAGCCACCAAGATTCTGTCTCTGTTTAGTAGTTTTGCAGGCAAGGAGAGCTCCATTTTGCCCTTAGTGACTAAGCTGCATGTATATATATATAGCTAAATCTTAAATGTCTTAAAATAGCATGTATAGCAATTTCAAATAAAAACAGCCATCAATCTTGTCCGTCTGTGAAGAGGGTACAGGAAATAAGTGTCTTTTAATATACTACATGATATTCCTCAATTCACTGCTATTTTTGCTGCTTTGCAGTAAGAAGATTATCCATTTCTATCATTTTCTCTACGTAGAACAGGGTCCCTACAGGCAGATCTTGGTTAACCAAACATTAATATTGGGACCTTTTAAAATCACAGTAATAGTGCTCTTTTAAAGGGTCATAGATGCCCCAGAATTTATTCTTTTATTGCATATGCACGGCATCAGCAGATGATTTTCAGGCCTTATGAAGCATAAATAACATTAAAATAATAAATAATATAATCACTTTTTATGCATTAAAATGTACTGGCGTAAAACATATTAAACAGATAACCTAAGCATATCGAATACATAACCAAAGTGTCCAAATATGTCAAATAGGCCATAATCACACATTAAATTGATTTGTAAGCACATGTCAAATATGTGTCCATCAAGTGTCAAGTGGCTCTTACTTGAATATTTCCAACAAGTGCCCTATAGTGGTCCTCAAATGTCAAGTGTTAGACGGCCTCAATTACGGATACATTTCCCAGCACCAGAAGGGGAGCCCCGCCCGTTTGAGCTGAACTCTTCTTTGGTTGTGTGTAATTTTTGTGGTTTGTTCACCTGTTTTGTTTCAGGCAATTAAACACAGACATCATTAACTACCTGTTTTAAGCCTCTTTCTTGGACCATTTGGTCGTCTATCTTCTGTTTGACCTGTGCTTTTCTGTCATGCCTAGCCTAGCTCATACTTCTTGTGTGTATGTATTCCTGACTAGATTCAGCTTTTCATGGTTTTTTTCCCACTATAGTCCTATAGTATTTCCCAGTGGACAGAGTAAAGAGTGCAGCAAGAGTACACAGAATAGCAAGAAAAGCGACAGTACATAAAATATGGAATATTTACTTGGGTAAAGTGAATGTAAGTACAATATACTCGCATTTTGAATTTTGGAGGTGAAATAGGCATAACCAGGGTTTTTTTACATATTGATTTATACAGTCTAATATTTAGAGGCACTTTTGGGGTTTTTTTCCCCTATAGTCCTATAGTAGAATAGCAAGAAAAGCGACAGTACATAATATATGGAATTTTTACTTGGGTAAAGGGCCAGTGAATTTACAGTGAATGAAATGCATTTTGGAGGTGAAATTTTTACGTATTGATTTATACAGTCCAATATTTGGAGGCACTTTTTGACACATTTGTATGTGGCATAAGTATTCACCCCGCCCTGGGTAAACATTTAGCTGTACCTCTGGCTGCAATCACAGCTGCAAGTCTTATGACATACTTTGCATTAGGATCTTGACATTTTTAGTTAGTTCTTCTTTACAAAATAGTTCAAGCTTTGGTCAGACTGGATTATGTCAACAGCAGTTGTCAAGTTAGTTCTCAATCTGATTGAGGTCTGGGTATTGGTGATGGGGGAAAAAAAGGCGTTCGCTCGCGCTGTTTCGAGAATATTTTTGCTCACAGCTCATTTTTTCCATCACCATGTCCGCTTAGGGGTTCCATAACAAAGCACTGTAATGAACGCAGTTATGTTTCACCAAGTGTAATTAAACTTATAGACATAACGTGGGCGTTTACTTACCCCAAAATCGACGAAGCTGACATAGACCCTCCCGCTCTCTCTCTCTCTCTCTCTCTCTTTGTCTCTCTCTCTCTCTCTCACATACACACACAAACACACACACACAGTACAACAAAAGAAGATGCATACGCACACTGCTGCTCTTCGCAGGTAAAGTAGTTTAATGTTCATCTCCTAGTTTTCCATTTCCAGTAAAATATTTTACAATCGGAACTATTTTAAAATAAATGACTTTCTATGCTTACTTTCGTTTCGTAGACTTTCCACACTACTAAACTTTTTTCTTTTCTTTTCCTCAAAAGCTGGAAAACAAAGAAAAAGAAAACGTATTCCGACTTATTATTTCAGCTTATTATATTATTATTATTATTATTATTATTAATATATTATGACGGTGGCAGTAAACTATAGGGCTACTGGGGACGTCTTAAACGTGCTGAACTTGTGGAGTCAAACGTCAAACGCCTGAAGAGTAAAGTTACAGCTGTCTTAAAGGCAAAGCTTATGTTTCCATAATTATCCTCGAGCCCCCATTCCCAATTTCCTAGATAAATAAATAAACACAGATTTTTCTTATACTACTATTGGAGTGCATTGTGGTACGCTGAAGGAAAACGTTCTTTCATAGAAACTGGCAGTGTTTGCAAAGCTACTGTTAAGTTGGGTTTTTATTGTTGTTGTTGTTCTTGTCCTTTTTTTTTGCTTTTTTCTAGAAAGGGCCATGTTATGTGTGGTAATTTCCCAAACAGTTTTTCTTCCGCAATCCATTACTTCTTTGTAGGTAGAAGTACACTGCAGCTTCTCTGCATTTTGGAAACTACTCTGGAAACTATTACTTCTGCTATTATTACTGCAGTACATTTCTGTAACCTCCTCGATCTTTGTCCAGAATTATTTGTACTCGCTTTTCACCTCGCACTACACTTCTTTGCAAGTTCTGTCATTCTCTAGCCAAGTGGAGAATATCCAGTGTACTTTATCATGCCACAGTTCACTCAAACAGCTGAACATCTAAATCATAAAATCAGTTACAGTTACAAGTCGAGAGCCCGAGTTCATTTTAACATCATCCATCAGAATCACAGGGAATCGTGGTCTCGGCGCTCATGGTTGTTTGTGCTTGACTGTTCAGAATCTGGTAAGGTCCGAATTTGGCATCAACAACATGAATCCATGGACCTAACCTGTATTGTGTCAACATTTCAAGCTGGATTGGTGGTGTAATAGTGTGGGGAATGTTTTCTTGGGGCCATAACTGTCAATTAAACATTTATCAGATGCCATAGTCTATCTGAGTGTTGATGCTGACCATGTACATCTCTTTATAACCAAAATTTACCCACCTTTAATTTGCTACTTCCAGCATGATAATGTGTCGTGTCTCCAAGCACAAGCCTAACAATCTTTAACTGGTATCTGAACATGACAAAGAGTTCAGTGTACATCACTGGCTTCCTCAGTCATCAACTGTAAATCCAATGGGATGAGTAGAAGAGCAGATTTGCAGGATGAATGTGCATTTGATGCCAATTATTTGATGCCATCATACAGACATAGACCAGAATTTCCAAGGATCAGTGCCATGAATAATTGAGGCTGTTCTCAATTATTCTATTATTCTCAGTACATGGGTTTAAAAATCATCTGGACAAAATATAGATGCCCCTGTAACAAGGGGGTGATGCAAAAAGGATCTGGACAATAAACAGTTAAAAAGGCCCTTCTTATTTCCTTAATTTTTTTAGAGAGTAGTGGAATTTCCATAATACCACATAATCATTAGAGCTAACTAATTGAGATAACTTAGATGTGTGTGTGTGTGTGTGGGTAATGATATTTTGTCTCACTTAATATAAGCAACAAGGAATATTATTGTGGGTAAGTAAATAAGAATCATTCTGAAGATTTACAAAACATTATAACTTGGATATTGTTTTGTGACGTTCTTTAAATGGGAAAAATACTGAGGAAAATAAAAGTATAGTCTACA
Organism: Hemibagrus wyckioides; assembly: GCF_019097595.1. Lineage (NCBI taxonomy): Eukaryota > Metazoa > Chordata > Actinopteri > Siluriformes > Bagridae > Hemibagrus > Hemibagrus wyckioides. The sequence goes on from NC_080713.1 coordinate 6,822,420, forward strand.
CAGACTTTCTGTCTGTGGCATTAAAAACAGTTTTATTGTATGTTTGTTATTAATTGCAATTTAATTAATTTAACAATTAACTGTTAGCTTATTGTTTAGTATTAATGAAAAGTGTGATCATGTTTTGAGTATTAATAGAGAATATTTTTCTGTCAGTAAATATCTTTAATATAATTTATAATAATTTATATTATTTAATATAATATAAATATCTTTAATATTATTATTAGAATATCATTAATGCAGTCTACACAGTGGAGAGTCCCTCAATACCCCCTAGTGTCAGGATTGTGTATTACAACTGCTACTATTAATAACTTATTGTCCAGTATTAAAATGGTACAATGTGTTTTATATATATATATATATATATATATATATATATATATATATATATATATATATATATATATATATATATATAATTTTATGTAATTTTTTATATAATTTTTATTGTCTATCAGTCACTATATTTACTTTTTATTCTTTTATACTTCACAGGGCAGCACAAATCTCACAGCACCACATTTTTCCAAGGACCCTCCTAATCACAATTATCTTTTTTGTGCTCATGTATGCATTTTATTTTCTCACTGGATTAAAAAATATGACTGATTACAAGCCCACCGCTTTTTACCCTCACTGGAAAAAGAAGCAGCCACCCTCGATGGCATGCGGTGTGCCAGTAGAAAATGACCCAATCATTAATGTGACCAATCTTAAAACATATATGGTCAGCTCGTACATTGAGCACCGCCAGAAGGTGAAAATGATACGGACAATTGCTATAGTGCTTCGTAGTGAAAATGCAGAGTATAACTGCTTGTTGTGCTGCAACGGAAGAACTTTGCCAGTATCTGCTAATTACAGCATTCACTCTGATCACTTTGGCTTTGAATACGGCACTGCTGATATTACCTGCCAAATACCAGAAATGTGTCCAACACCAACACATGTGGCTATCACTTCCCGATCACCTAAAGAAGATGGATCCTTGCAGGACATTCACGCCTTCCAACCTATTAGGAATCAGCAGAAACAGGAAGTCTTTCCCTATGAATTCACAGTTTGCATTTCTACCATGTTTGATTATGTAAATATATTGATGCTTGTGCAGGCCATGGAGATGTTCAAGATACTCGGCGTCCAAAGGGTAGCTATTTACAAAACCAGCTGCCATCCTGTCACGCAGAAGGTCCTGAATTATTATGTCAGGCAGAACTTTGTGGAGATCATCCCTTGGCGTGTATCGTCCTACATAAATGTGTCCAGAGGCTGGAAGAAGTCAGTCTCACCTGGGGAGTTACACTACTTTGGGCAAATTGCAGCACTTAATGACTGTGTGTATCGTTACATGTACCAGAGTCACTATGTAGCTCTTCAAGATTTGGATGAATTCATTCTGCCTTTGAATTTAGACAACTGGAAAGAGCTCCTGCCTGAATTGGAGAGGAAATACAATCTGGAGGTGGGCTTTGAGTTCGAGAATAATTTTTTTCCTGTTTCCATGAAGGATCCAAGACCTAAGTATTCACCAGACTCCTGGAAGAAGGTTAAGGGAGTAAACATTTTAGAATATGTTTATAGGTTAAGCAATGATCCTACAAGGTTCAATGATTTCAAAGTTATTGTAAATCCTCGTCTAGTATTTACAACTACAGTCCATGGATTTTTGCAATCAATGAATGGGAGTGTGAGAGTGAACCATGAAATTGCTCGCATGTATCATCTGAGGGACATTCAGAGGGATGATGTGGTAACACATTTCCACATACGGGACACACGTCTCAGGGACTATGCAGACAGACTGATACCTGCTGTATCTAAAGTGCTTCAGAAAGTGCTGGGCATTTACTAAAGTGTAAAACAAATCTGTGATGACTATGGTCATGATATGGTAAGAGTAAAAAAGAAATTTTATATGAAAATGCCAGGGCACTATTTAAAAATACCAAGTGCACTCCAAGAAATTTAGTTGGAGAGAAGTTTAGCTGAAGTGTACAAAACAGGAAGCAGTACACGCCCAATAAGAATTATTTCACTGTCATTTCCTCATTCTGTTTTATACAGGAAATGCCAGCACCTGCCACCAGCAGAGCCTTAAGTTTTAATGTTTCTCTAAGCATTTATTCAGGAAGTCGCGAATGTTCAGCATGTTGTCATGCACAAATGTCCACTGGCACAAGAGTTGCAAAAATACAAAGCCAACAAAAATTATCTGATTATTCTATTTTCAGATTTTTTATCCTAATTATTATGTCAGATGTTTTATTTTCAGCTGCTGATTCCTGTCAATCTAATTACTAAAAATTCCATACAAATTTTACATTTAAAAAAAAAATATATTAAAAACAAAATGTTTACACTTCTCGACAGAGAGAAATTAAATTAATTGTTTTCCTCAATGCCTAATTGACTCAAATGAGTCAATGTTATCAAAACTGCAACAGAAAACACAAAACGCCCTGTTAAGCGCTGTCAGGAGCATGCCTAGCCAATCAGAACACTAGACAAAACTTTATTACCGGTTCCGGTAGTTTAACAACAATGGCGCGTCGTGTGAAAGCGATGCCCTTGACATGGGAAAATTTCATTGTAGAATGTAGAAGTCCGACCGGGTCTCTTCCAAAACCTCCATCGCTTTGTGTGTGGTCAGAGTTTTGTATGCAGCAGCAGTGAGCTTCGTATTACATTCCGGCCCTCTGTTCATGAACGTAATGTGTGAATAAGTGCGTGTGTATGTGCACGCATGTAAAAAGTCCAGTAAACAACGTTAACACTGTCACTAGTTTACGTAAGTCTGCTATTGCACAAAATATCTTCATAAACAAAGCTGACGTCAAATCAAGGAGACCGGCACACAGACAATGACGTCAAAATCCCCGTTCCCCCCGTCCACACAACACCACTGAAAACGGAGCTTTGGAAAATCTTCACTTTGGAAGGAGTTTTCCAAAAGCTCCGTTTTCAATGACCTCAAACTGCATTAGTGTGTGGACGAAAGGTCAAAACACAGAGAAAAATCTCCCTTCTTAAAAATACCCAGGTACGTGTGGACATGGCCTTAGTTACAAGTGCACATGTATGGAAACACTGATACTGTACACTTCATTACAATACAGTTCTAAAGGCCTCTTCTTTCTTTCATGCAAGTCTTATTTTTTTGGTGGTGCACTTATTGAGAAGTTTAAGAAAGAAAGCAATACAGAATAAAATTCATAATTCTCCAAATTATTACTGTAAGGACGCACTCATGGTGGGTTGATCTGAACCAATTTGCAGCACTTTAGTCATAGACAGCCGGCAATTACTCGAAAGCGATGTGGGGAAGCAAAAGGGTCAAAAAGGTGGAAAACAAACACTTAGTAACCAAAACCGAATCACGAGATCAAAAGTCGTAGTCACAATAGAACAGGCAAGGATCATACACAGAATATCTAGGCAATCTTAGAAAACGCTCAGTAATCTCTAGAGAGGTTGATACTTCGCAGTGAGTGGAGGCCTGAATGGCGTTTAAATACCCTAGTAACAGGTGAGGGTGCCCTCTGATGTTCGGGATCTGCATGTTCCGTACAATTACAGCCTTGCTTCTTTTTTTTTTTAAATTTACTTCTACTTTTACTTTCCATACTTGTATACATTCATGAAAATACCACTTTTGATACTTAAGTACAGTTTATTTCAGATACTTTAAGACTTTTACTCGAGTAGAATTATAATGGTTGACTAACTTTTACTTGAGTCATTTTCTAACAAAATACCTGCACTTTTACTCAAGTGTGGCTTTTGGGTACTTTATACAACACTGGTAATAGGGAACATGGAGTGTTTCCCATGGGACACAGGGACAAAGCAGGGGACACCTTTTATGGGGTGCCAACACTTCACAGTGTAAAACTGCATACACACTCACATTCACACACAACAAGCAATTTAGAGATGCCCAAGAAGATGCCATTCCTACTATTGGCTGCCATAGTAATAACGTTCATCAGGGGATGGTGCAACTAGCATTCCAAAACATTTTTTTGTTGTTAAAATGCAGTGGTGGACCGTCAGGGCCAGCAAGGCCTTCTCTGCTGGCCTAAACAGCAGTAATCTGATTCACTGACTTGCATTTTAATATATTTTTCCATGAATGTGTATTAAATTATTCCCAATAGTCTATTCTCTACATTTCATAGCTTTTCTCTTGGTTGCGCTGCTTCCAGTAGTGTACATTTATGATAAGAGTATTTATCCAATCATATTTCAGCTAGTGGCTGACATCATGTGTTGCCAGGGTGAAAGAAATCTGTCTTAAGGCCTTCAGAATCAATAGTGCAGGCACCCGTAGCTTAAAATAAGTGGAAATGAAACTGTTCCATTAACCAATCAGAGTTGGCGTCACTGGGGCCATTTTGCAGGAATACGATTACGTCGGCAATTGCACGTCTTTTGATTGGATTATTGGAGTAGTCAGAGGCAGCGAACCGCACAATGGCTGACAGAGGAGAAGAAATCGATCTGGTCGCGGACATCTTTACAAATGCATTTTCAAGAACCATTTATGCTTTTGGGTTTTCTTTTTTTTCTGGGATTTCAGTTTGCCTTCATTCCAGATCCCCGGGGTGGACCGTGTTTTTTTTGTTTTGTTTTTTTGGCTGCAGTGATAGGAAACTGAAATGAGACTGAATTGTGTTAATTTGTTTTTTTGCTATATGTAATGTAATTTTATTCATGTTCGCTACAGGAGCCTACACAACTAACTGTTATACATTGTTTCTATATTTGCTGTGTCTCTTTTCGGATGCTGCGTCCTCCGGAGATTGCAGTTTGCTGCATACTTCATCAAGAATGTCTTTTTTGAGAAAAGTAACTGTAATAAAATTGACTATTCCTTGTGAGGTGTGAAATACTGTAGCCTAATTTCTTTTTTACTTTGCTATTTAACAGTTGATTAGTGTCTATTGCTGTGACATCATAATGATGCTATAAAGGTGGATTAATTTAGGAAGGACACCAGTGAAGGTGTCCTATTTTTTTCACCTGACTATACATATATATATATATATATATAGTCAGGTGAAAAAAATAGGACACCCCATTGAATATTCAGTTCTTTATTAAGAAATGTCAACATGTCAATTTCTGATCTTGTTTTAATTTGTACCTGTAGATGAAAGTGATGTAATTGCATGTAAACAACAAAATATCACTTTGTTTTCACTTGTTAAACAAAAGAACAACAAAAATGAGTATTTCACCTGAGGAAAAAGTTAGGACACCCTATGCCCTAATATCTAGTGTTTCCCCATTAGCTGAAATAACCTCACTGACACGTTTCTTGTAGCCATCTACCAGTTTCTGACATTGACTGGAAGAAAGATTCCCCCACTCCTCAATGCAGAATTCTTTCAGCTGTGTGATGTTGGGGGGTTAATAATAATAATTAGCCTCATATACGTTACAGCACAGTGAAATTCTTTTCTTTGCATATCCCATCCTTGGAGGTTGGGGTCAGAGCACAGGGTCAGCTATGATACAGCACCCCTGGAGCAGAGAGGGTTAAGGGCCTTGCTCAAGGGCCCAACAGTGGCAACTTGGTGGTGCTGGGGCTTGAACCCCCAATCTTCCAGTCAATGACCCAGAGCCTTAACCACTTGAGCCACCACCACCCAGTAAACAGATTGGCTTGCAGGCACAGCTAACCGTCAAATCAAGCAACTCTGATGGGACTCAAACCCACAACCTTTGAATGGCCACACCAACGAGCCTAGAAGTCCAACACACGAGCCATTGCGCCACAGAGCCGGTTTATGCACAGTCCGTTTCAAATCACCCCACAAGGATCTCAGTAGGATTTAGATCTGGGCTTTGACTTGGCCATTCCAGAATTCTCCATTTTTTACTTTTCAGCCAGTCCTTGGTGGATTTACTGGTATGTTTTGGGTGACTGTCCTGTTCCAAGGTTCAGTTCCGCTTTAGCTTCAATTTTTTGACAGATGGTCTTACCTCCAGCACCTTCTGATACAATGTAGAATCCATAATCCATTCCATGATGGTGAGCTGGCCAGATCCTGCTGCAGCAGTGCAGCCCTAAACCATAACACTTCCACCTCCATGTTTCACAGTTGGTATGACATTCACTTGCTGAAATGCTTTGTTTATGCCAAACATGCACTATTTTGATAATTCAATTTTAGACCCATCTGTCTGAAGCACATTATTCCAGAAGTCATGGCCTTTGAAACTTTAGTCTAGATATATTAGGGTTTTTGGCATCTTGTGGTCTGCTCTTGGGGTGAATTTGCTTGGTCGGCCTGACCTGGCCATGTTTGCAGTTCTTTTAAATGTTCTACACTTGGAAATAATTTTCTGGACAGTGGAATGGCTGATTACAAATTCTTTTGAGATCTTTTTATATCCCTTACCTAGGCCTCAGAGAGCTCTTTGGAGGCCTTACTCTTTGGAAGCTCTTTGATATCTCTCACTTTAACAATTAACAAACCAAGCTAAATGTCTGAGATTTAAATAAGGCAAGCCTCCTTCAAAATGCTCTGTAACAATGTTCTAATAATTTGCATCTGATGTGATACACCTGTATGTAATTTTGTCTATATTAAGTATAAATAAATGTTTTAGTTTGATTTGTTTAGATATATTACTTGAATCTTTCAATATTGATAAGATGAAGATCAAATGCCCATATGTTTAACTTTGTTAAATAAACACAGGCTTTCTTGGGGTGTCCTAATTTTTTCACATGACCGTGTATATAAAATTGTGTGTGTGTGTGTTAATGTTATACAGCAGCAAGCATGATCTTTGTTGCCTTTTCTTATAAGACCAAATCCGTTATAATATGTGACACCTTCAGTTTTGACTCTCAGGACTGAGAAAGAGAGAGAGAAAGAGAATGCACGTTTATGCATCTTTTTAGGGCAAGTCAGAGAAAATATTTCTATTATTGTTTAGTTTGTAAAACACTTTGGAATAATTCCAAAAACCCTGTTGCCTAACAGGGGAGAATGTAGTGTTCAAGGTTGTTGTGGATCCAGAGGCAGAAAAATACACCCTGGACTGAATTGAACCTAGGTCTTGAGGAATGTGTGAAAATACATGATGCCCTTCCATAAACTGGAGTCCTGGGAAAACTAAACACAGACAAGATGTCAATCCATTGAAGGACAACATGCACACACACATTTGCACATTCTTTTACAAGGACAAAAGTGTTGGATATGTTAGTAAAATATTTTATCTTTAGTTGGATGTTGTGTCAGAGTTTGCTGAGAAGATTAAAGTGTGTACAGTATTGCCTTGTATAGTTTACTATATTATACTTTCTATTGCCTGTGTTTATTGACTTTGCACTGTCAGTAAATTTTTTCACTTTACACTTACATACATCTGGTGTTTCAACACATATTTACCACATAATGGCCTAGTCAATGTGCTGAATTGAATTCTATTAAAATTAATTCCTACATTTTCAATGGAAGTCAAGTAAGGACATAGGCTAGGCCATGCAAAGCATTCCTGAGTTATATTAACTGTACATCACTTCATTAATATATCATTCAATGACATATAATAACCCAAACCCATTACTAGAGAAGCATCCCTTGTACTTTGCAATGGATATGATTTTCTTGGTATAATGCAGACAACCGTTCCTTCACCAAACATACATATAGCACAAATATTGCCAAAGGGTTCTGTCTTTGTTTCATCTGACCAGAGTATACTAGTTTTTAGTACATTGTTAGACATGTATTCCTTTGCTTTGCACAAATAAAAAAATAAACATAGCTTTATTTTTAAAATGCCAGAGTTGCTTCGAATATTGTTAGTCCCAGGCTAACTAAATCAAGTCCAGATGTTTTCATAATCCATATGGATTACCTTATTGAGCAAACGTTGACTACATGTTTAACAGTACAACAGGCTTAAAAAAAAACAGATCACATAGTAAAAGATTTGGTGATAGCAATATGAACATGCTTTATAAGCCTGATACTTGCTGCCACTAACCATTAAAAATTATATGGAATTAAAAAATTATATGGAAATTGGCCCAAATGTTTCAGACACATAGCTTATCTACCAAACCATGAAACTGATTACTAATTGATTTATATAAATTTGGTCTATTTGAAAAAAAAAAAATCATCAGGGAGACTTGAAACATGTAGTTGCCAATGTAATAAATCAGTCTGTAGGATCACACTCTTTTACCCACTTGTTTTCACACACTGTTCTTGGCTTACTCCAAGGGAACACTAATGGAAACTTTCAAAACAGCTTAGCTCACTGGTCAAGAACAAAGAAAAGTAAAAGTAATAAAACATCATTTATTTTACATCAGAAGCTAATGAGATTTATTTTATGCATACATTAAAACCCTAAAATTTTACTTCTCTCAATTAGCTGTTAAACTGTTTTTTTATTTTGAAATATGTTGCTTATAAGACACCCAAGCTAGTGCATGAATTTGTTTAAATCAGTTTTATTTCTGGATCCCTATTGAGAAAACCTTCAGATGACAGTAGCAAAGACAAATCTTCTGACTTGAACTAAAGAAAAGAACGGAACCAGGGTAAAGGCAAACATTGAAAAATATGTTGAAAGGATGTTCGGTACAAGCAAATCGTCAATAAGTCCCGGGATAAGCACATTAATAGCATATTAATGAGGCCTGTGAGTGAACTTTATGCATAAAAGGCTACTATTTTTAAGATTCTTCTCCAGCACTTCAACAACAGTGCATACTAAATTCAGATGCATGATACAAATGTGTTGAAAAAATGTTTTTGGCAGACTGCTGCTGACTGCATGTGGACATTTCCAGCAACGGGTCTTCTTTATATAGTATGATATGAGGCATTTAAACACTGGTGAATTTTGCATACAGACACACTCCCCCTAGAATAATTTATTTTATCAGCAAGAAAACTGATTTGGAATGTTAGTTGCACCATCCCCTGATAAACATTATTACTATGGCAACCAGTAGTAGGAATGCTTATGGGCAATTTTATAGTACAGACAGCAGTAGGTCAGGTCAAAAAAATCCAATGCTCTATTTACAGCAATGCTGCTAAAGCTCAAAGGAAGTCTGTTAATCCTGGATACAGGTATGTCTGAGATCTGGGTGGAACTGGGATTATCCACACAGAAATACATTATTAAATAGCAGACTTTGTTTCGAACATGTATCAGAAATTATCATTGAAACCCGTATATGATTCATCCAATATGAAGCCTCTGCTGATCTCTTCCCTGGCATCTCTAAATTGTCTATAGTGTCTGTGTGTGTGTGTGTGTGTGTGTACCCCATGTATTGTGTCCCCTGCTTTGTCCCTGTGTCCCCTGGGATACACTCCCTGTTCCCTATTACCCTGTGTAGGATGCTTTTCACTGCTTTTGCTGTTGTACAAGTGAGGATTTAAATGCATTACAGGGATGTATATTGGACATCTATTTATGGATATGGCTATTTATTCCTGTCAAACTGATTCCTGTCCAAAAATTTGTTTGCAATTTGTGTACAAAAGCCTTTAAAACCTTAATTGTAATCTCTGTAATTACAATTGACTCTAATTGTCATAAAAAGCCATTATAAAAATATGTTCAGATTTGGCTTACAATTACATACCATTTGTTAAAATAGCAATATGGCAAGTTGCTTGATTACCACTACTGGAGTAATATTAGCCTGTCTGTCCTTAAATTATACCCTACTATTGCAGCTTACAGGTATGCTAACCAGAGGCCTGCTTTTCTCAGCACAGATGTCTGGGACGATTGCTGAAGATTGTGATTATCTCCTTCCATTGGTGCTGCCTACTTATGTGATGCTGTCAACTGCCAACATAAGTACTATTCACATGGAATCTGTAGTAATTAAAACTGACAGCAATCAACAGCTGAAAATAAATTTATTAAAATAATAATTAGGATAAAAAAAAGTTGAAATTTGACTAAGCAAATAGCAATTTTTGTAGGCTTTGTTTTTTTGTGCCAGTGCACCTTTGTGGGGTGTGACAACATGCTGAACATTTTCACCTTCCTGAATCAAATGCTTAGAGAAAAGTTTAAATTTTAGGTTCTCCTGGTGGAAGGTTTCCTGTGCAAAAATGGAAAGGGGAAATGACAGTGAAATAATTGTTACTGGAAGCACACTGCTTCCTGTCTTGCACAATTCAGCTAAAATGTTTTACAGCTAAATCTTGTAGAGTGCATTTGGTATTTTTAGATAATGTCCTGGCATGTTTATATAAAATTTCCCAATTACACATACCATATCATTACCATACTTTTCACATATAGTTCTTTGGCTCATCACAAATGTGTTTTATACTTTACTAAATGCCCAGCACTTTCTGAAGCACGTTAGAAACAGCAGGTATCAGTCTGTCTGCATAGTCCCTGAGATGCGTGTCCAATATGTAGGAACGTTCTCCCACAACTTTTTTCTGGAAGTTCTTTATGTGATACATGCGAGCAATTTCATGGTCCACTCTTACAGTCCCCTTCAATGATTGCAACAATCCATGGACTGTAGCCTCAAACACTAGACGAGGATTTACAATGACTTTGAAATTATTGAACATTGTAGGATCATTGCTTATCCTATAAACATATTCTAAAATGTTTAAACCATTAACCTTCTTCCAGGAGTCTGGTGAATATGTGTTTTTTCCTGGTTTTGGATCTTTCATGTAAACAGGAAAAAAATTATTTTCAAACTCAAAGCCCACATTGTGATTGTATTTCCTCTCCAATTCAGGCAGGAGTTCTGTCCAGTTTTTGAGGTTAATAGGCAGAATGAATTCATCCAAATCTTGAAGAGCTACATAGTGACTCTGGTACATGTAACGATACACACAGTCATTAAGTGCCGCAATTTGTCCGAAGTAGTGTAACTCCCCAGGTGAGACTGACTTCTTCCAACCTCTGGACACATTAATGTAGGACGATATACGCCAGGGGATGATCTCCACAAAGTTCTGACTGACGTAATAATCCAGGACCTTCTGCGTAACAGGATGGCAGCTGGTTTTGTAAATAGCTACCCTTTGGACGCCAAGTATCTTGAACATCTCCATGGCCTGCACAAGCATTAAAACATCCACATAATCATACATGGCAGAAATGCAAACTGTGAATTCATAGGGAAAGACTTCCAGTTTCTTCTGATTCCTAATAGGTTGGAAGGCGTGAATGTCCTGCAAGGTTTTATTCTCTTTAACTGATCGGGAGGTGATAGCCACATGTGTTGGTGTTGGACACTTTTCTGGTACTTTGCAAAAAATATCAGCAGTGCCGTATTCAAAGCCAAAGTGGTCAGAGTGAATGCTGTGGGTAGCAGATACTGACACAGTTCTTCCATTGCAGCACAGTATGCACTGATACCCTGTGTTTTCACTGCGAAGCACTATAGCAATTGTCCGTATCTGTTTCACCTTCTGGCGGTGCTCAACGTACGAGCCGACCATATATGCTTTAAGATTGGTGACTTTAACGATTGGGTCATTTTCTACTGGCACACCGCATGCCATCAAGGGTGGCTGCTTCTTTTTCCAGTGAGGGTAAAAATAGGCAGGCTTGACATTATTAATTTGTTTTTCTTGAGTAAGGAAATAAAGTACAAACATGAGTACAAAAATGATAATTGTGATAAAGAGGGTCCTTAAAGTAGAATAGTGCTGTGAGTCTTGAGCTGTCCTGTAAAAGAGAAAAGAAAAAAATATATTACAGTTAGACAGTAAAAATTTTATTTCTTATACAACACATTGCGCCATTTTGTAGGCTACCCAATGATCAGGTCAGGTGACAGGTGACAGAAATGAAACCTTGCTTCCATTAAGAGAGCCAGAAGAGGCCAAATTTGTTCCCTTATTACCAGGCCATGGATGGTTGTGACTTCATCACAATTCATCCCCTGACAATAGGGAAACTTCTGTGCCACTGTTGTCATTGTCAAGTTCTAAAAGTAGACTAGGATCTCATTTATTCTACTAATAGAAGATATAGTATGTGTAATTATTTGTTTAATTGTTAATGTTTAATGTAATGTCATGATTCAGGGTCGATCAATCATTTGGGTTCTGTGGCACAGATCATAATAATATAGCATATGAGAAAAAAAATGGTGTACCTTGGCCTTTAGCATACCACAATGCACTACAATTGAAGTATAAAAAAAATGAATACAGTATATGCATAATTTATTTTTGTTTTATTTTCCCTTGTCTCTGTTTTTGTCTCTTTTTTTTTGTCAGTCTTGCACACAGTTATTTCATGAAAAGATAAAAACATTAGTCGGATTTAGTAATGTAGAATTTGAAAAAGTATGACGCGAAAGTAATTTATTTAAAATAATTCAAGTTGTAAAATATTATGTGCGTGTGTGTGTGCACATCTAAGTGCGCTGTGTCAGCTGTGAATTTCCATTTGGGATGAATAAAGTATCTATCTATTAGCTCTGTAGATTTGTTCTGCAGGCACTAACTCAGAAAAGAACATTTAATTGCAGAATGTTATTGAAACAGCAGGAAAAAAATGCAAGCAACTCGCAACGCAAGACATTCCCTTCCCAGCTCCTATTTGTTTCCATCACCATGTACTTTAGGGTTTTAGTAGCTTTGCATATTCTCTCTCCTTTAACATATTTTTATTAGGTTTTAATTTTACCTGTAACTGAAATGGACTTGAAACAGCTAAGATGGATAGAGCCAAATACATTGCTGTCCAAAGTAAAAACCTGTTCCAGTCTGCAAGAGACTTGAGACTGTGGTGGGGGCCCACCATCCAACAGCATACCAGCCTTTAGCATACTGCCAAAGCTACACTGGTTCAAAACCATAAACCTGAAAGTAGTAGCATGGTCATATTAAAACTAGAGCTTGAGAACTGACTTTCCATCCAGTCTGACAAAGCTTTTTGTAAAGACGAATGACAGAATCCTGTAATGCAAAGCTCACAGAAACATATCCCATAAGACTTGCTGCTGTCATTGCAACCAAAGGTGCTACAGACCATGGGGTGAATATTTATGCCACCTAGAAACGTGTAACAAAAAAAGTGCTATCAAATATTAGACATACTCCATAAACCAATAAGTAAGTATCCTAATTAGGTCTATTTCAGTTCCTGGTGTTAACAATTCAAAACATGAGAACATTATGCTTAAATTCACTGGCCATTTTCCCAGCATAATCATTCCACGTGTTATGGACGGTCACTTTTCTTGCTATTCTCTTTACTGGTGCTGCCATCAACAGAACAGAGAATATAGGACCACAGTTGAGCAGATTTGTTGGAGTTAAAATAATTGTGATATTTGAGACTGTCCTGTAACAGGGCTGTTGGCAGATGGAATTGTCTTTAAGTACAGTGAAAAGTGTACTGTGCTCTTACAGTGAAACTAAAAAGGGCGTTTAAAACAAGTAGTTAATGTTGTGTGTGACAAGAGAGGCGTTTAAAACAAGTAGTTAATGTTGTGTGTGACAAGAGAGGCGTTTAAAACAAGTAGTTAATGTTGTGTGTGACAAGAGAGGCGTTTAAAACAAGTAGTTAATGTTGTGTGTGACTAATTTCCTAACACAAAAAAAGGTGAACAAACCTGAATGTGAGAAATTACGCACTAACAAACAACGTGCAGGACTCCCCTCTGGTGCATGCGCAGAAGTGTTCAATGTATCCGCAAGAACCACTGGAAGGACGCGTATTTAAAATCACTTTAATGTATTATTATGGCCTATTTGACATATATGGACACTCTGTGGTTTACCTCCACCGTCGTGATATAATTATATGTTATTTTTCTTCTTCTTTCGGCTGCTCCCTGTTCAGGGTCGCCACAGCGGATCATTTGGTCCGCCTGTTTTCCTAATATAATAATATCATTAGCTGAAATAATAAGGAAAGTGATGTTCTTTTCGCCTTGTTTTTTGCGCAAGGGGTGTAGTTATTCCAGGAAAAGAGAGCAAAAACATTCAAGTCATGTAGAACGTCTAGCTCAAAACCGTTATGCGAAGCCTACATCGAAAACGAAAGTATGACGAAGTAGTAGCTCATATACAATAACTCATGTTGTAAAAATATTTTACTGGATATGGAAACTTTTGAAAATGGAGGAACATTAAAATACTTTACCTGCGAAGATCAGCAGTGTATGTACTCATCTTCTTTTGTTGTTTCGTGTGTGTGTGTGTGTGTGTGTGTGTGTGTGTGTAAGCGCGTTAGATTCGTTGAATCGTCAGACTTTGGTTCGGTCTTAATAATAAATAATAATAAATGCAGATGCCCTCTCAAACTCTGAAAAGAAGTTCAATACTACCTTAAACACAAATGCGGTAATTATGAACCTTTCTGACAGAACCTCTAAGCAGACACCTTTTGCTTTTGGATGCTTTTAGAAGGGCACCAAATGTTTCAATGTGACCAAACCATAATCTCCACTGGTATCCTGTTCTGGGAAGGGTAAATGATAGAAAGGCGTAATCACGTTATTGCGAAGCACCAAAAATAGCAGTGAATTGAGGAAGAGAATATTGTCATGTAGTATATTAAAAGACACTCATTTCAACGAGCTTGGTGGCTGTTTTAATTGGTAATTGCTATAAATGTAAGCGCTGTGCCAGCTCTGTCGATTATAGGGCAAATAATAAATGCGAACTAAGAAGTTTTAATAGAATATTATCGAAACAGCGAAAAATAATGAGAGGGAATGCAGTTCTCGCAATGCAAAATACATTAAAATCTACAGAAAATTCTCCTCCTAGCTCCTATTTGTTTCCATCACCATGTACTTCCAAAGGGTTCAAAACCACAAACTTGAAAGTAGTAGAATGGTCCTATTAAAACTAGACCTCACTCAGCTTGACATCCAATCTGGAAAAGCTTGGACTATTTTGTAAAAAGGAATGACAAAAATGTCAAGATCCTGTATTGCAAAACATATCCCATAAGCCTTGCAGCTGTAATTGCAGCCAAAGGTGCTACAGCCCAGGGGTGAATACTTATACCACCTAGAAATGTGTAACAAAAAAGTGCTTTCAAATATTAGACATACTCTATAAACCAATAAGTAAAAATCCTAGTTAGGTCTATTTCATGTCCTGGTATTAACAATTCATGTTGGCAATGTGGTAAAGCAAACAAAACAGTGCAGCAGTGTTTAGTATCTATCATAAGTGGTCCAAGAAAGTACCAGTGGTGAACCAGCAACAGGGTCATGGTTGACCAAGTGTCATTATTTCACATTGATTATAAAATCCTTTTACCAACCTATAAAGCACTACATGGTCTCACGCTGCAGTACTTGAGCGATCTTTTAGTCTTTTATGAGCCGCTTTTTCTTTCAAAGCCCCAAAGTTATGGAACAGCCTTCCAATTAGTGTTCGGGATTCAGACACAGTCTCAATGTTTAAGTCTAGGCTGAAGACACATTTGTTTAGTCAAGCTTTTAATATATAGTTTTCTTAGGTAAAGGAGCAGATCTGGAAGGTTCATGGGCATAGAGTGTTTGGTGTACTGGGATGTGTTGGATGCTGTCATCTTACCACCCTCGCAAGTCGCTCAGGTTTGCTGACTGTGAATTGGTTGGACGCTTTATGTCCTGGGAAGCCTTCATGTCTGTCACCTTCTGGCTCTCCCTTTTAGTTATGCTGTCATAGCTAGTCTTGCTGGAGTCCCTACCTGCACATTAAACATAATCTACATTGTCTTAAACATCACACGATCAGAATCATACTTAATATCTTTCTCTTTCTCTCTCTGTCTTTCTCTGTCGAGCTACACACCCCTCTCCTGAGCTCCCAGTGTTTGCCAGTTTCCATTGTGACCACTGCCCTACCCCTGGTCAGAGTCTCGTCACTTCGTGGTGCCCACTGATGCTGTGGATGGATCTGTGTGGCCCAGGAGACAGCCATGGACAGAGCCACTTGGGGACTTTCACACCGTCACAGATCTGCCATTACATCTGTCAGCTTGTGACAGCAAAGAATTAGTGTCTATAATGACCTTAGAAACTACACTGACCTAATAGTTCCTCATGGGCCATTGATTGCTGTTGTAGAAAGGACATTACTCAGCTACAGTTATGTTATTTACTGTTTAGTGTCACCCAAATGAGGATGGGTTCCCTTCTGATCCTGGTTCCTCTCAAGGTTTCTTCCTCATACCATCCCAGGGAGTTTTTCCTTGCCACCATCGCCACAGGCTTGTTCATTAGGGATAAAATAAGGATAAAATAGTTTAATAATTAAATTTAATAATTTATTCTTATTTCTAGTTATTTAGTGACTTTTTTGTTTTTATTTAAATTTTTTCTCCTCCCCTTTCTCTGTTTCTTTTGTAAAGCTGCTTTGAGACAATGTTCATTGTAAAAGGCGCTATACAAAATAAATTGAATTGAATTAAATTGAATTGAATGATGCATGTGGGGAGTGATGGCTGGCCCGTGTGATCCAATCCGAACAGACGAGCTACTGTTGTTCAAATTGCTGAAGAAGTTAATGTTGGTTCTGATAGAAAGGTGTCAGAATACACAGTGCATCGCAGTTTGTCATAATGGTCATAATGTTATGCCTGATCAGTGTACATATACAACTGGAACTAGGCTAAGTATGACAGAAAAACTCAGGTATCAAACAGAAGCTAGACAACCAAATAGTCTATCAGAGGGGCTTAGAACAAGTAGTTAATGAACCGCGGTGAAGTTAGTTTGATATTCGGACATTAGACAGACTTTCGGAAGCGGTATTTTAGGGACCATCAACAAATTTCTGTACGAATGAAATGTGGTATTGTTACTTACCTGACTACATGCCCCAGTTATTCTAATTTCTTCTTAAATAAACATATGTCCTGAATCATTGCATACAGCTTATGTTTTTTTAGTATTAATTATGTATCATGTGAAGTAATTGGTAATTATTTATATTTTTTAAATTAAAAAAAATCACTATTCCTTCAATACCTTCTAGGTCATGTGACCCTGTGACCCCAAACTAGTACCAAAATAATCTACTTGGACACCTCCAAAGGGTACACCTCTTTGTATCTGAAAAAATGTCTCCTTTTATTTTTATTTTTATTTAAAAAAAAAAAACACTATTTCTTCAATAGCTTCTAGGTCATGTGACCCTGTGACTCAAACCGAGTACCAAAATAATCTACTTCGTCATCCCTACAAGGTACACCACTTGTTATCCCAAAATACACTACTCACAAAAAGTTAAGGATATTTGGCTTTTGGTGAAATTTGTGGAAAATGTAAAAAGTTCACATACACAGTGATATTATATCATGAAAGTAGGGCATTTAAGTAGAAGCATGCAATGGTGATTTCCTCATCTCAAACAATTTATTGAAAAGCCAACAACAGTGGTGGGTATACCACAACAAAAAATGTCAATGTCTCAATAATTTGTCATGTGCCCTTGACCATCAATTACAGCTTGACAACGACGTCTCATGCTGTTCATGAGTCGACTTATTGTCTGCTGAGGCATGGCATTCCACTCTTCTTGAAGGGTGGCCCTCAGGTCATTGAGGTTCTGGGGTGCAGGGTTACGAGCCTCTACATGGCGACTCGGCTGATCCCATAGGTTTTCTATGGGATTCAGGTCTGGAGAAAGTGCAGGCCACTCCATTTGAGGTACCTCAGCCTCCAGCAGCCGTTTCCTAATGATGCGACCTCGATGAGCTGGAGCATTGTCGTCCATGAAAATGAAATTAGGCCTGTGTTGTTCATGCAGAGGCACAATGACTGGATTAATGATGTTACTCAGGTAGTATTGGCTTGTCACTGTACCATTCACAAGATGTAGGGCAGTTCTGTATTGAGTGGACACACCTGCCCAGACTGTAACACCACCACAACAGTGGCTGATACATAGTGCTCTCTTTGATGTCTCCAACATCGTTAGCGGCCATCATTTCTGCTCAACATGAATTGACTTTCATCAGAGAACAGCACTGAGGCCCACTGGTCCCTCGTCCAGCATAAATGCTCCCTGGCCGAACACCTGTGCCTGGTGGTGTGGTCAAGTACCTTTGCAGGTTGTCTAGCACGCAGACCACGCTGATGTAAACGGTTTTGAATAGTCTGACGTGACACTTGGGTGCCTCTCACCTCCCTTAAATGTGCCTGGAGTTGAGTGGCATTCATCATCCGGTTCCGCAGGGCACTGTTCACAATGAAGCAGTCATCAACGTGGGATGTGGCCAAAGGACATCCACTTCTATGCCGTTCTGTGACTCTTCCAGTCTCTCTGTCGCAACCTGCTGATGACACTCTGTGACACTCTAAGCTCAGTGGCCACTTCCCTCTGAGAACATCTGTTTGAAGCCTACTGTTGTTAGGTGTGGTCTTGGTCTCATGATGTCAAAATGTGAACAGCATGATGAAGAGGACTGTTTAAATACCAATTCTAATTGAACCGAAAGCCAAATATCCTTAACTTTTTGTGAGTAGTGTATATATATATAGTGCTTTTTTGTTTGTTTTAATTTAAATAAAAATCAGTGATAACAAGGGGTGTACCTTTTAGGGATGACTAAGTAGATTATTTTAGTACTATTTTGGGGTCACAGGGTCACATGACCTAGAAGCTATTAAATAAATATATTTAAATAAAATTCAACAAAGACATTTCTTGGGATACAAAGAGGTGTACCTTGTAGGGATGTCCAATTAGATTATTTTTGTACTAGTCTGGGGTCACAGGGTCACATGACCTAGAAGGTATTGAAGGAATAGTGATTTTTTAAATTAAAAAATAATAATAATTACCAATTACTTCACATGATACATAATTAATACTAAATAACAAAAGCTGTATGCAGTGATGCATGCCATGTGTTTATTTAAGAAGAAATTAGAATAACTGGGGCATGTAGCCAGGTAAGTAACAATACCACATTTCATTCGTACAGAAATTTGTCAACGGTCCCTAAAATACCGCTTCCGAAAGTCTGTCTAATGTCCGAAAATCAAACTAACTTCACCATGGTAGTTATGGCTACAGCAAAAGAAGGTGAAGGTTCTGGAGTGGCCATCACAGTCTCCTGACCTCAATATCATTAAGCCACTTTGGTGATATCTCAAATGTGCAATTTGTGCAAGACAACCAAAAATTTTACAAGAACTGGAGGCATTTTGCCAAGAAGAATGGCCAGCTATAGAGACTTAAGGACCTCATGCACAAGACAGCATGCCATCACTTATGCTAAAGGGGGCAATACATGATATTAAGAACTAAAGGTATGCAAACTTTTGAACAGGGATTTCAGTGAACCCCCGTGAAGTCACGGTTCAGTGTTCGTGGCCTCAGTCTTCGCAGAATTTTCCTTGGAAGCAAACTAATACTGTTTCCAGAAACCTCCGCAATTTTGCGCAATTTGCTGATTTGCTGCCCTGTGACGCATCTCTGGTGTTTGGTGAGTGTTCTTTGTGACAAATTCTGTACTAATACTACGAGTTACAGCACAAAGAGTAATTTTTAGACACCACATACAAACAAAATAATTCAGTATTCATACGATTCAAGATGCAACTTAAACAGCCTTTGCTTTAAATCGATCTCTTTTCAACTATGAATAATTGCACGTCTATGTAATAAAAAGCAATATATTAACCACATATATCCCAAATGAGAGCAGAGTATATTCGCTTCCATGCAGTCTTCCAACTGTAAATTCTCTTTTACTTTGAGTACATTTTACAGTATATTTATTAAATTAAATTACATTATTACTGTATTTATCTGACTTATACCAACGAAAACGATAGCAAAAGACATATTTGGGGTTTAAACTATAAAAATAGGCATTTTTACCACATTCAAAATTTGCGGTTTTTCGCAATGCCCGCTAATTTCGGGGGATTACTGTATTTCCTCCTTTTCTTTATTGTCATGTTTTGTTTGATTACTGTGTCCTTCTGTTATGCCTTACATATGAACTTGAGCCGTAAAAGAAATAAAATACATTTGTTTTGCAAATTCGACCAAGGTGTGCAAACTTTTGAGCACAACTGTGTATATACACTATATTGCCAAAAGTTTTGGGACGCCCCTCCAAATCATTGAATTCAGGTGTTCTAATCACTTCCATTGCTTTTTCAGGGTGCCAAGGAGTTCAGCACGAGGTTGACACCTCTTTCAGGCAGCCTGGCAGCGTGGAAACTTCTGCCAGGTGTCTCTCAGTGGGTCCTAGATACCGTAGGAAAAGGGTACAGGATCCAGTTCATCACCCATCCTCCTCCATTTCAGGGAGTGTTGCCCACAGTCACTGGCAAACACCAAACCATGTTAGGGGTGCGTCATCTTCACGAGACTCTTTCGATGGATGCCTCGCTTTCGGGCTGGGGAGCATTCTTGGATGGCCACCCTGCCCAGGGTCTCTGGGAGGGCCCTCAACTCTCATGGCACATAAATTGCCTGGAGATGAGGGCCGTGTTTCTAACACTGAAACACTTTCTCTCAGACCTCGGGGGCTGCCATGTGTTGGTGCGCACAGACAGCATGACAGTAGTTTATTATATCAATCATCAGGGCGGTCTGCATTTGCAATGTAGTAGATTTTAGAGAATTAGTTTAAGAAATTAACAATTTTTGCCCCATGTTGTATGGCAGTGGATGGAATTTAACATAGTCTATCAAGACAAATGATAAATATAATCTTATAGTGTAAATTACAGTTAGAGATTTGTTTTTGTATTTGTTTGTGCTGGTAAACAAAAATATGTTAGTGCTGTATTTGTGGCACAGTCATCTCTGACCACATTACTTATTTCCTCATTGCTTCAGTAGGCCTGTGGTAAATACACTTATAAATGCATTGTGGGTTTTTTGTATGACATTAAACATGCAAAACTACAATAGAAGAGCTCTATCGAGTACACAAGATGTGGTTACAGGCAGATATTAATCTCACCTCTACTTAATTGCAAACAGCTACACTATATTGCCAAAAGTATTCGCTCACCTGATGTAGATAAGGTGCTATGTAGATAAGGAAATGTGGCTTATAAGCCACAGTGTCAGTGAGAATTTCATAAGAGTTTCATGCCTGAACTAGACAATTGGCAAACACACAAATCTAGGAAACAGAAAAATCTTAAGACTATTTCAATTAATAAAGCTAGATTAATAAAGATAGAACATCTCTTCATTACTCACATCCCATTTACTCTTCTTCAGTAACCTTACTGATTGGTTTTAAACACAATCTGTTTTTGAACATCAAGAGGCACCCTAATTTTGGAGAAACAAATTCCAGTTTGGTTAAATTCTGATAGGAAACGCAGAATTCTTTTTTTTTTTTTTTCAGTGGAACCAGAGTTTCTGCGAGGGAGTATCTTATCTTAAGGAGCACATCTGCCCTTGAGAAATGCATTCGTTTGCATTTTTTCCAGCAGATTAGAGAATATTCTACTTTTTTTCTTTTTTCTTTTTTTCTTTTTTTTTGTGAATACTTGCGCATTTACTATTAACCCTACAATCACAGAGCTGGCCCACACACACACACTGCACAATGAAAGCAAATGAATACACACATTGCTGATCTTTCCAGGTAAAGCATTTTAGTGTTTAATTTTTATTTTTTTAATTATTGATAATTATTAATTATATTATGATATATTATGGAAGTAAATTATAGAGCTACTGGGACGTGTTAAACCTCCTGAACGTGTGGAATGAAACTTCAGATGCCTCACCTGAAGAGTAATGTTACAGATTATGTTTTTGTGTCAACAATTATTGTTGAGTAAAAAAAAAAGCCCTTATTTCTAATGAACTACAATAAATGAATAAATAAATAAAATTCTTATGCTTTGATTCCAGTGTACTGTGATATGCTAAAGGCCAAAGTACAACGTTTTATTTTTTTTATACTTAGGCTAGAAACTGCCAAGACTTTCCAAGTAGTGAAGGTTACTATTAAGTAAGTTCAATTTTAAGGGTTTTTTTTTTTCCTTGAAGGGCCATGTCATGTGTTTTAAGCTTCCAATCAGTTATTATTCCACAATTCATCTAATTTCTGTAATACAAAGTAAAATTCAACATTAAACACTGTATATATGCAAAAGAAATCACATTAATCTATATACATCTCTGGAAAAAAATAAGAGACCACTGCCCAATCTCCAGATCGGAACCCTACTGAAAACCTCTGGAATGTCATCAAGACGAAGATGGATTGGTCACAAACCATCAAGCAAAGCTGAGCTGTTTGCTTTATCACAAAAAGAGTGGTATAAAGTTCCCCAACAGCAATGTGAAAAACTGGTGGAGAGCATGGAGCCAAAACGCATGGAAATCAGGGTTATTCCACCAAACACTGATTTCTTAATGTTATTTAGCCAAAAGCATTAACACAATTTGTTTACAAATTATTTGCAGTTTGTTTTATTTGAGTTATTAAAGCTCCGCAAATACTGCATAATCTTGGGTTATTTCGATGTGTTGCCATTTCCTTTAAATATACACTCTAAATAACAATAGTTATATTTTGGAGTTAGGAGAAATATATTTTCAAAAAATGAAACAAAACTGTTTATTTCACCAATACATGTACCTGAAAGAAAAGAAAAAAAACACAAGAAACTGATTATTTTGCAGTGGTCTCTTATTTTTTTTCCAGAGCTGTATATGTATGTGTGTGTCTGTGTGTGCAAGCATTTATTTAAATTACCACTCCAGTAAGTCTGAGACTGGACTGGTAATTTTAGGTTAGCACATCCTGGGTAACAGTCAAAAGTGTCAATTACATAAAGGTGCACATAAAGAGAAGCCTTAATAATTCTATCTTATTTCCTACAACCCACTATTTTGTGATGTATACTATGTGTTTTTCTCCATGCCACTGCACCCAAATGATTGCTCGGCCCTGAATCAAAGATATCGTAACACATCATTACACATACTATATCTTCTAAATTAATAGATTAGTAGAATGTTTAACAAAAACAAATGAAATCCTAGTACATTTAGAATAGTTTAAAATCATGACAATTATTGAAGTAGTCAAAATAAATATACAGTATGAACAACGTTGTATTTTTTTATAAACATGGCTATGATGCTATGAACATGATTAGGCATGACTGAATGAGTTATACATATCTTCTTTTTTTTCCCATTTCATTGTCTGTACTGCTCATCCGATCTATACTCAGGTCACGGGGAGTCGGTGCCTATCTCAGGCATCATCGGGCATCAAGGCAGGATGCACCCTGGATGGAGTGCCAACGTGCTAACCATTAAGCCATCATGCTGGCATAGATAGATAGATAGATAGATAGATAGATAGATAGATAGATAGATAGATAGATAGATAGATAGATAGATAGATAGATAGATAGATAGATAGATAGATAGATAGATAGATAGATAGATACACTATATTGCCAAAAGTATTCGCTCACCCATCCAAATAATCAGAATCAGGTGTTCCAATCACTTCCATGGCCACAGGTGTATAAAATCAAGCACCTAGGCATGCAGACTGTTTTTACAAACATTTGTGAAAGAATGGGTCACTCTCAGGAGCTCAGTGAATTCCAGCGTGGAACTGTGATAGGATGCCGCCTGTGCAACAAATCCAGTCGTGAAATTTCCTCGCTCCTAAATATTCCACAGTCAACTGTCAGCTGTATTATAAGAACGTGGAAGTGTTTGGGAAAGACAGCAACTCAGCCACGAAGTGGTAGGCCACGTAAACTGATGGAGCGGGGTCAGCGGATGCTGAGGTGCATAGTGGGAAGAGGTCGCCAGCTTTCTGCAGAGTCAATCGCTACAGACCTCCAAACTTCATGTGGCCTTCAGATTAGCTCAAGAACAGTGCGCAGAGAGCTTCATGGAATGGGTTTCCATGGCCGAGCAGCTGCATCCAAGCCATACATCACCAAGTGCAATGCAAAGCGTCGGATGCAGTGGTGTAAAGCACGCCGCCACTGGACTCTAGAGCAGTGGAGACGCGTTCTCTGGAGTGACGAATCGCGCTTCTCCATCTGGCAATCTGATGGACGAGTCTGGGTTTGGCGGTTGCCAGGAGAACGGTACTTGTCTGACTGCATTGTGCCAAGTGTAAAGTTTGGTGGAGGGTGGATTATGGTGTGGGGTTGTTTTTCAGGAGCTGGGCTTGGCCCCTTAGTTCCAGTGAAAGGAACTCTGAATGCTTCAGCATACCAAGACATTTTGGACAATTCCATGCTCTCAACTTTGTGGGAACAGTTTGGAGCTGGCCCCTTCCTCTTCCAACATGACTGTGCACCAGTGCACAAAGCAAGGTCCATAAAGACATGAATGACAGAGTCTGGTGTGGATGAACTTGACTGGCCTGCACAGAGTCCTGACCTCAACCCGATAGAACACCTTTGGGATGAATTAGAGCGGAGACTGAGAGCCAGGCCTTCTCGTCCAACATCAGTGTGTGACCTCACAAATGCGCTTCTGGAAGAATGGTCAAAAATTCCCATAAACACACTCCTAAACCTTGTGGACAGCCTTCCCAGAAGAGTTGAAGCTGTTATAGCTGCAAAGGGCGGACCGACGTCATATTGAACCCTATGGATTAGGAATGGGATGTCACTTAAGTTCATATGCGAGTCAAGGCAGGTGAGCGAATACTTTTGGCAATATAGTGTAGATAGATAGATAGATAGATAGATAGATAGATAGATAGATAGATAGATAGATAGATAGATAGATAGATAGATAGATCTGATATATATCTAACTTTTACATATATATAAAACCCTTAAAAAGATTAATGCACAGTCCTACATTATTGATGTGCTGGTCAAACTGTTTGAGCACATCTAATCAGCACAGGTGAGCAAGTAGACCCAACCAAAAGTGGTGCAGAAGTAAAGCATTTGCCTTATTGTCAGGGGATGAATTCAGAGCCACAACCACCCATGGCCTGGAAATAATAAAGCAAATTTGGCCATGATCTCTTAAGAAAAGCGCTGATTTTTTTCTCCCATCTGTAACCTGAACATTAGGTAGCCTGCAAAATGGCAAAATGTGTTATATA
The DNA here is from genome assembly GCF_019097595.1 of Hemibagrus wyckioides. Taxonomy (NCBI): domain Eukaryota; kingdom Metazoa; phylum Chordata; class Actinopteri; order Siluriformes; family Bagridae; genus Hemibagrus; species Hemibagrus wyckioides. The sequence goes on from NC_080713.1 coordinate 6,847,461, forward strand.
TATATCATAGAAAAATTTTCTTGTCTAACAGTAATTTTTTTCTTTTTTAATTTCATAGGACAGCACAAATCTCACAGCACTATGTTTTTCCAAGGACCCTCTTAATCACAATTATCATTTTATTTTCTCACTGGAGTAAAAAAGCCCACCTCTTTTTACCCAAACTGGAAAAAGAAGCAGCCACCCTTGATGGCATGCGGTGTGCCAGCAGAAAATGACCCAATCATTAATGTGACCAATCTTAAAACATATATGGTCAGCTCCTACATAGAGCACCACTAGGAGGAGAAAATGATATGGACAATTGCTATAGTGCTTCGCAGTGAAAACACAGGCTATTACAGCATTCACTCTGATCACTTTGGGTTTGAATACGGCACTGCTGATTTTACCTGCCAAATACCAGAAATTTGTCCAACACCAACACATGTGGCTATCACTTCCCGATCATTTGAAGAGGATGGATCCTTGCAGGACATTCACGCCTTCCAACCTATTAGGAATCAACAGAAACAGGAAGTCTTTCCCTATGAATTCACAGTTTGCAATTCTACCATGTTTGATTATGTGAATGAATTGATGCTTGTACAGGCCATGGAGATGTTCAAGATACTCGGTGTCCAGAAAGTAGCTATTTACAAAACCAGCTGCCATCCTGTTATGCAGAAGGTCCTGAATTATTACGTCTGGCAGAACTTTGTGAACTTTGAGAACTTTGGGCAAATTGCGGCACTTAATGACTGTGTGTATCATTACATGTACAAGAGTCACCATGTATCTCTGCAAGATCTGGATGAATTCATTCTGCCTTTGAATTTAGATAACTGGAAAGAGCTCCTGCCTGAATTGGAGAGGAAATACAATCTGGAGGTGGGCTTTGAGTTTGAAAATAATTTTTTTCCTGTTTACATGAAGGATCCAAGGCCTGAGTATTCACCAGACTCCCGGAAGAAGGTTAAGGGAGTAAACATTTTAGAAAATGTTTATAGGTTAAGCAGTGATCCCACAATGTTAAATAATTTCAAAGTCATTGCCAATCCTCGTCTAGTGTTTATGACTACAGTCCATGGACTGTTGGAATCACTGAAAGGGAGTGTGAGAGTGGACCATGAAATTGCCTGCATGTATCACATAAACTTTCAGAGAAATGATGTGGAAATACATTCCCACATACTGGACATGCGTCTCAAGGACTATGCAGACAGACTGATACCTGCTGTTTTTCAAGTGCTTCAGAATGCACTGGACACTTACTAAAGGGTGAAACAAATCTGTGATAAGCCAAAGAACTATATGTGAAAAGTATGGTCATGATATGGAAATTTGATATAAATATTATATTTCAATTTAATTTACCCTTTCCATTTTGCACAGGAAATGCCAGCACAAAAATACAAAGCCTACAAAATTACTATCAGTTTATTTTCATTTTTAACCTTTTTTATCCTAATTATTATTATAATTGTTTAATTTTCATCTGTTGATTCCAGTCAATTTTAATTACACCAGTTTCCATCTGAATAGCACTTATGTTGGCAGTAGACAGCGTCACATGAGTAGACGGCACCAGTGGAAGGAGATAATCACAATCTTCCACAATCGCCCCAGACATTTGTGCACAATGCTGAGATAAGCAGGCCTCTGGTTAGCCAACCTGTGAGGTGTGATAGTAGGGACTAAACTGAGGACAGACAGGCTAAAAGAAGTGGTAAACATACCACTTGACATATTACTCAAATGTTCACACATGGTACATAATTGTAAGCCAAATCTGAGAACAGGTTTATAATGGCCTTTTATGACAATTAGAAGTGTGGGACAAAGCAGGGGACACCCTGGATGGGGTGCCAACTCTTCACAGGGTACAATTGCAAACACACTCACATTCACACACTACAGACAATTTAGAGATGTCCGAGAAGAGATCAGCTGAGGCTTTATATTAGAGGAGTTTTATTTGAGGTATCATTGATAATTCTTGAAATTAATTGCAAGAAAATTCGCGTCAGGACCAGTTTCCCGCATACACACGAAGGTCTGCTATTAAATAACTTATTTCTGTGTGGATATTTCCACTTCGAACCTTATCTTAGACAGACCTGCATGCAGGATTAATGTGCCTTAGCAGCATTGCTGTGAGTGCAACATTGTTTTTTTTTTTCTCTGATGGAAACCTGACTTACTGCTGACCTTCCTGTACTATGACACTGCCCATAAGCATTCCTACCTCTGGTTGCCATAGTAATAATGTTTATCAGGGGATGGTGCAGCTAACATTCCAAATCCGTTTTCTTTGTGATAAAATGAAGCATTCTGGAGGGAGTGTGTTTATATATAAAATTCACTAGTGTATAAATGCATCATATCATAGTAGATAAAGAAGAAGCAGTGTGCACTGTTTGCCACAGATCACATGGGCTCCACTGTCTCCACCCCCATTTGCTTGTCACTGCACCATGTCACTCTGTATTTGCAAAGAGTTCAACTGTTCTCAACTTTAGCATTGCTGGAAATGTGCACATCCTGCCACATCCAAAAACATTTACTCAACACATTTGTATCATCTGAATTCATTATGCTTTGCTGTTGAAGTTCTGGAGAAGAATGTAAAGGATAGTAGCCTTTTTATGCATAAAGTTCAATATATACTCACAGGCCACATTAATATACTCTTATTAAAAAAAAAAAACTACCCTGTGCTTATCGACAGTTTGGTTGTACTGAACATCCTTTCAACATATTTTGTTAAGGTTTGCCTTTACCCAGGTTCCTTTCAGGGGATTTATCATTGCTACTGTCATCTATGGGATTGCTCATTCGGGGTCTAGAAATAAAACTGATTTGAATAGTTTGGTGACAAATTTATGAACTAGTTTGGGTGTCACATAAGTAACATATTTTAAACAAAAAACAGATTAACAGCCAGTTGAGAGAAGTAAAATATTAGGATTTTAATGCATGCACAAAATACATAAATATCTCATTACTTCCAGATGTAAAATAATTGATGTTTTATTAGTTTTACACACAAGATTCACAGACATTAGATTCAGATAGAGGTCCAGCTGATCCATTATTTGATGAAAACAAGTTTTATTCTAAGCAAATTGGTTAATATACAATACCTAAGCTGTGCTTATGTAACAAAAAAGTGAGATGTGATCTGCCTCTCTTTCTCTCTCTTCTTGACCAGTGAGCTAAGCTATTTTGAATGTTTCCATTAGTGTTCCCTTAGAATAAGCCAAGAACAATGTTTGAAAGCAAGTGGGTAAAAGAGTGTGATCCAACAGACTGATTTATTACAGCCACATCTGTTTGAAGCCTCCCTGATGAGTTTTCAAATGGACCAATATATAAATAAATTGGTAATCATTATCATGGTTTGGTAGATAAGCTATGGTTCTGAAACATCTGGATCAGTTTCCATATGATTTTTTATGCACAGTGTCAGCAAGTATCAGGCTTATAAAGCATGTTAATATTGCTATCTCCAAATTTTCTATGTGATTTGTTTTTTTTTAAAGCCTATTGTACTGTTAAACATGTAGTCAACTTTTGCTCAATTATGTAATCCATTTGATTTGACTTGATTTAGTTTAGTAGCCTGGGACTAACTATCTGCGATACAGCTATGAAATTATGTTCATAAGTTATGTTCATTTTTTAAATTTGTGCAAAGCAAAGGAATACATGTTTAACAATGTACTTTGGTATACTCTGGTCAGATAAAAGAAAAACAGAATCCATTGGCGATATTTGTGGTATTTATGTTTGGTAAAGGAACGGTTGTGTGCATTATACCAAGAACATCAAATCCACTGTGAAGTACAAGAGATGCTTCTTTTGTAATGATATTGAGTTATTATTTGTCATTGAATGGTACATTAATAAAGTGATGTAGAGTGAAAATAACTCAAGAAGGCTCTCCTTACTTGAATTCCATGAAAATGTATGAATTAATTTGCATAGAATTCAATTCAGCACATGGACTAGACCATTATGTGGTAAACGTGTTGAAACACCAGATTTATGTAAATTTAAAGTGAAAATTTTTACTGACAGTGCAAAGTCATTAGTCAGTACAATATAATAAATAATAAACTATACAAGGCAATGCTGTACAAACTTTAGTCTTCACAGCAAACTCTGACACAAAACCTAACTAAACATAATAAAACATTCTACTAACATATCCAACACCTTTGTCCTTGCAAAAGAATGTGTGTTTGGCATGTGATTGGCATCTTGTCTGTGTTTAATTTTTCCAGGTCTCCAGTTTATGGAAGGGCGCCACATATATTCATACATTCCTCAACACCTAGGTTCAATGCAGTGGCCTTGTTTACGGTCCAGGGTGTATTTTCCTGCCTCTGGATCCACCACAGCCCTGAACAATTATAGAAATATCTTCTCTGACTTGCCCTAAAAACATATAAACATATATGCATATACACATGTACTCTCTTTCTTTCTCTCACTCTTATGCATATATATGAATGGTCAAAGATTCCCATAAACGCACTTCTAAGCCTTGTTGAAAGCCTTCCCTGTAGAGCCTTCGCTCCCCACCCATGACCCTGTCGCTGGTTCACCACTTTTCCTTCTTTGGACCACTTTTGATAGATACTATGGAATAAAATCTGTGTCAAAAATAATCATCCGTAATTCGAAACATTTGTGTGTAATTTTAATTTACTTGTGCGTAATTTAAAACTATTGTATGTAATTCTGTGTTTTGTCAGAGTTGGATTCCAAAACCTACGGCCCCGACAGATACGAGATTTTGTCTGTTTGTTAGAGTACAACTCCAAAATGGACGACTATGACAGTTTACAGACACAACGCTAGTTTTCACAACAGCTCTGTTAACTGCACGACATGCAAAATTATGCCCATGAAGTGTGGTGTTTGAAACCACTGTCAAAGGGTTTTTGCCCCTTCCTGTTTTTGGTTTGTTTTGTTTTGTTTTTTTGCATATTTGTCACACTTAAAACATTCAGATCATCAAACTAATTTTAATATTACACAAAGATAATGCAAATAAATACAAAATGCAGTTTTTAAATGATTTCATTTATTAAGGGAAAAAAGCTGTCCAAACCTACCGGGGCCTACATGAAAAATGAATTGCCCCCTCCTGTCAAATCATGAAAGAACTGTGATTAACCACATTATTTTAGAAAGCTGAGTTAAATGTCACTAGACACACCCAGGCCTGATTACTGCCAGACCTGCTGAATCAAGAAATCACTTAAATAGAACCTGTCTGACAAAGTGAAGCATGCTTAAAGAGCTACGATCTAAAGAAATTCAAGAACAGATGAGAAGCAAAATAGTTGACATGTATCAGTCTGGAAAGGGTTATAAAGCCATTTCTAAGGGTTTGGGACTCCAGCGAACCACGGTCAGAGCCATTATCCACAAAACCTTCCCAGGAGTGGCCGTCCTACCAAAATTGCTCCAAGAGCGCAACGACGACTCATGCAGGAGGTCATAAAAGAACCCAGAACAACATCTAAAGAATTGCCTCAATTAAGGTCAGTGTTTATGATTCAACAATAAGAAAGAGACTGTGTTTTGCCTAATATATGTGTCATGGCAATGCATCCATGGGAGAGTTCCAAGGAAAAAGCCATTGCTGACCAAAAAGAGCACAATGGCTCGTCTCACATTTGCCAAAAAAAATATCTTGATTATCCCCAAGACTTTGGGCAAATATTCTGTGGACTGATGAGACAAAACTTGTACTTTTTGGAAGGTGTGTCTCCCGTTACATCTGGCATAAAACCAACACAGCATTTCATAAAAAGAACATCATACCAACAGTCAAAAATGGTGGAATTCTGCACTCTATCAGAAAATCCTGAAGGAGAATGTCCAGCCGTCAGTTTGTGACCTCAAGCTCAAGGCTTATGCAGCAGGACAATGATTCCAAACACACCAGCAAGTCCACCTCTGAATGGCTCAAGAAAAACAAAATCAAGGTTTTGGAGTGGCCAAGTCAAAGTCCGGACTTAAATCTGATTGAGATGCTGTGGCATGACCTTAAACAGTCAATTCATGCTCGAAAACCCTCCAATGGGTCCCAGCGGGCACATTGAAATCTATCTGATGTCAAATATTAGTCAAGACTTGATCAAAATGCTGTATAACATTATTTTAAATTCAGTTTGGGAGGCAATTTCTTCCAGTGGTAACTGGTTTAAAATAGGAAGTTAATCCTACACTGAAATTGGTTTATTATATATGTAGGCCAAAATGTTTGACGTTCAATTTACATCAAATCAATGTCATGTTTTAGACGTGAAATTGATGTCATATTGACATCACATTGTCATCAATAATTCAGCTGTTTAGCACTTTTTCTTATAAGGCCTCATCATTTGGCATCTGCTGACTTTCCCTTTAATCTCAGTAATTTAAAAAACAACAACAAAAAATATTTCGGACTGGTTATTATTATTATTTTTTTTATGATACCATAATGCTGTGTAATTACAATACTGAAAGTACTATATTTTTTTTTATAATAATGTATTGCCAGTTAATTAATTTACAGTAGGCCTAATTTTTCACAGTGAAAAAACCTTGACATTTCCTGTCTGAATAACAATAACAGGCATCCCTCCAAATTTGAAATTAATCTAATATTTATTTATTTTTATTATTCCCTGAAATTATTCCTTTTCGCATTGACAAACCCTTCCCTTTCACATTAACGTGAACTTTTGTCAGGCTCACTGACTCGCACTGTGTCTTTTTATCATGTAGGTACATGTGTTGACAACTGATAAAAATGTAGAATATAAATTATTTTGGGCAACTTTTAACACTTAGAAGAAAACGTGAAATATGACTCTGTGCAAGGACGTTTGGTACTTTTTGTCTATGCTATTTTCCAATGTTTTCATATCCTGTATTAGTTTAGCTTGCTGTGGCTTATGTGAACAGAGGAATTCTCGTTGTTACGCTGGTTTTGTAATGGTAAAAAGAGTAATGTTAATTTTGGAGTCATTTAAAAATTCTGCCTAACGGGTAGCACTGTGGCTTAGTGGTTAGCGTAACAGCATGATGGTCTTGGGTTCGAATCCCTGGTTCGACATGTACATTAGGTTGGTTGGTAATTCTAAATTGGCCATAGAAGTGAGCGTGTGGTTGTCTGTCTATATGTGTGACCCTGTGATGGACTGGCAAGGTGGGATAGGCTCCCTGTGACCCTAATTAGGAATAAAGCCGGTATAGACAATGGATGTGTTTGGACTAAGAAAAGGGCCAAAAATAAAATAAAATATTTCTTACTTTTGTGTCATTATTTTGGTGTTTTGACATCAATGTGATTTGCATTTTTTGACATATTTTTTGGCGTCAATTTGATGTTGTTTCGACATCAAATTGCCCACTGGGTTAGGGGGAAATTACTTTTTCACATAGTGCCAGGCCAGTGCCAGTTTTTTTCCCCTTAATAAATGAAATCATCATTTAAAAACTGCATTTTGTATTTACTTGCATTATCTTTGTGTAATATTAAAATTTATTTGATCTGAATGTTTTGAGTGTGACAAATATGCAAAAAAAAATGAAAGAATAAAAAAAAACAGGAAGGGGACAAAAACCTTTTCACAGCACTGTGTGTGTACGTGCGTGTGTGTGTGTGTGTGTGCGCGCGTGTTTTCCGTTTCTAACTTTTTCACAGTTAACACCCATGTGACGCCTATACACCGCGTAGAATAAGTGAAAATGGACATGCACGCTCTCGGCAGGTATCAGGCTTTTCCATTTTAATAATGTTTTCTACTTGTTCTTTATAGTTTTCTACTTGTTCAAAGAAATGTATAAAAATTGTAGTTTAATTTCCTATCCATATATGATATAAATTTGTTGTGCGTATAACTGTTGTGTTTCTTTTTTTTTTAATTAATTGTACTACTATATATAAATATCTGTCTATATATGTGACCCTGTGATGGATTGGTGACCTGCCCAGGGTGTACCCCTGCCTTTAGCCCAATGTGTGCTGGGACAGACTCTAGCAGATCCCCGTGACCCTTATTAGGAATAAAGCGGGTATAGAAAATGGATGGATGGATATATTTTATAGTCAACTATATTTTAATTCCGAAATTACTATCCGTTATTTAAAAACAACAAAAACCATTTGTATTTCTTTTAGTATAGAGCTTATCATATGCGACAGGAGCGTAACGTTTTTCCCCTTCGTCTAAAACCGCAAAGCGCATACAAAAACGAAGTAGCCTTAAAAAACCTATGTGTTTCTATATTTATTAGCAGGTTAAACGTAAGATTTATTATATCATATCTATTACATACGTAATAAACGTTTTTTTCTTACCCAAATTTAGTGTGGTAAAGTTAGTTTCGTTTGGGTTTTCGATTTATCTTTCAATAAGGGACCGTCGTCGAATTCCACACACATTTTCACATCTATAGCATTACCATCTACAAAATTATGGACATTATCATATTGCAAATGTTGTACTAGGATGCTACAGGTAAGTTTTATGCTGTAATTGGATGTAGGACTAATAATTATCATAAAATAATTTATACAGTATACAAATGTTACTTTTTTCCGTTAAGTAATTTTTTGCACCATGTTGTATATCAGTTGTTGGAATTTGTAGACGGTCCCTTAGGTACCGTAGTCTATTAAGGCAAATGTTAGACATAATCTAACATATTAATGTAAGTGCTATATTTGGAGCACAGTCATCTCTGACCACATTACTTATTTTCTCATTGCTTCAGCAGGCCTGCAATTAGGTGTTGTAAATGCACTTATAAATATATTGTGTTTTTTTTTTTTTTTGTATGACAAATACAATATGCAAAACTATAATAGAAGAAATCCACAGAGTACACAAGATGCGGTTACAGGCAGATTTTAATCTCACCTCTACTTAACTGCAGGTAGCTACATCTCTAGATCTACTACTTAAAGGAAGTAGGAAACATCACATTTTTATGATTATGAGACAAATGCAAATATTGGGTGAATTCCAAAGTGCTGGGACCACTTCTTACCATAACTAATGCAAAATACCTGACACATGATATACACTACACACAAAAAGTTAAAGATATTTGGCTTTTGGGTGAAATCTATGGAAAATGTAAAAAATTCACACTACAGTGATATTATATTATGAAAGTAGGGCATTTAAGTAGAAGCATGCAATGGTGATTTCCTATCTCAAACAATTTATTGAAAAGCCAACAACAGTGGTGGGTATACCACAACAAAAAATGTCAATGTCTCAATAATTTGTCATGTGCCCTTGACCATCAATTACAGCTTGACAACGACGTCTCATGCTGTTCACGAGTCGACTTATTGTCTGCTGAGGCATGGCATTCCACTCTTCTTGAAGGGTGGCCCTCAGGTCATTGAGGTTCTAGGGTGCAGGGTTACGAGCCTCTACACAGCGACTCGACTGATCCCATACGTTTTCTATGGGATTCAGGTCTGGAGAAAGTGCAGGCCACTCCATTTGAGGTACCCCAGCCTCCAGCAGCCGTTCCCTAATGATGCGACCCTGATGAGCTGGAGCATTGTCGTCCATGAAGATGAAATTAGGCCTGTGCTGTTCATGCAGGGGCACAATGACTGGATTAATGATGTTACTCAGGTAGTATTGGCTTGTCACTGTACCATTCACAAGATGTAGGGCAGTTCTGTATTGAGTAGACACACCTGCCCAGACTGTAACACCACCACCACCAAAGGCTAGTCTGGTGACAACAGTGGCTGATGCATAACACTCTCCTTGACGTCTCCAACATCGTTGGTGGCCATAATTTCTGCTCAACGTGAATCGACTTTCATCAGAGAACAGCACTGAGGCCCACTGGTCCCTCATCCAGCATAAATGCTCCCTGGCCTGGTGGTGTGGTCAGGTACCCTTGCAGGTAGAGCTGGGCGATATGTCCTAAAAATTGAATCTCCGATTTTTTAAAACAAAATTCGATTTTCGATTGTAAAATGATTATTTTTCTTTAAAAAAAATTTAATAAAACACTAGATACTATAGAATAGATTTTTTTTAACTTGAACAAAAACAGTATAACCAAATATATGACTTCTAATGTGGACTAAAAGTGCAAAGTGCAAACTTACTTTCGCTAACAAGTTTTTTTTGTTATTGTTTTTGTTATTGTTTAGAAAAACAATAATCAATACAACAACATAAAAACCTTTTCTGGGGATTTATAAAATGCAAACTTTCACCAGTCTTTACAAGTTCTAATTATTCTAGTAAAATAAAGTAATATAACAAAATATGAGGGATTTGTAAAGTGCAAACTTCAGACTTAACTTAAATCATTTTTTATAAAATAAATAATTGTCACCTGGAAAAAAATCCCTGAAGAAAAACAATTTTGTAAAGCAGTTCAACATGCAATTTACAGGCTAAATAAAATCAAACAGGAGCCAGACCGCATTTTATATCTGTGTATATGGGCACAATCAGGGGCAAGTCTAGAATTTTCATTTAAGGGGGACTCAGACCCCCATAAAGGGTATAATAGTAAAATAAATAAATAAATAAATAAATAAATAAATAAATAAATAAATAAATAAAAACTCTTCCAGTCTCTCTGTATTTCTGTCTCAACCTGCTGATGACACTCTGTGACACTCTAAGCTCAGTGGCCACTTCCCTCTGAGAACATCCTGTTTGAAGCCTCGCAATGGCGAGGTACTGTTGGTCAGTTGTTAGGTGTGGTCTTGGTCTCATGATCAAAATGTGGTCAAAATGTGAACAGCATGATGAAGAGGACTGTCTAAATACTAAAATTGAACCAGAAATTTTATTGGTCGATTCATGGATCAAACACCGGTTGTGAATTTTGCTGTTAAGCACCTTGTTAGAGAACAGCAAGTTATGCAAAAAGTACTGAAACACTGAACAGCTGGACATGTGCATTCAAAAGTGTAGAGAAGGTCAAATTAAGTTCACCTGCAAAGATTATAGTGCATTTTAGGTGCATCCTGAAATTTCACCCGAAAGCCAAATATCCTTAACTTTTTGTGAGTACTGTAGTGTATTTTTGATACATATACTCTACCAGTCAAAAGTTTGGACACACCTTTTAATTCAGTGTTTTTTGTTTAGGGATTTATTTTCTACATTCTAGAACAATACTGGAGATTTCAAAACTATGAAATAACACACATGGACTTAAGTAATCCATATGTAACGACAAAAAAAGTCAGTTGTTGTGTAAGCACCATGATGAAACTGGCTCACGTGAAGACCATCCCAGTAAAGCAAGACCAGAACTTACCTCTGCTGCAGAGGAGAAGTTCATTTAGAGTTACCAGCCTCAGAAATCACCAATTAACAGCACCTCAGATTAGAGCCGTTATGAAGGTTTTACAGAGCATCAGTAGCAGACATATCTCAATATCAACTGTTCAGAGGACATTATTGTGTATTTCGGCCGCCTTCAGCATTGTTTTACAATGTAGAAAGAAATAAACATCAGGAAAGACCATGGGATTAGAAGATGTGTCCAAACTTTTGACTGGTAGTGTATATGTAATGCAAAAGTGTTTGTTATATTCTAAATAAATATGGCCTAGTCAGGATAATAAAGGGTTACGTAGATAGGGAAATGTGGCTTAATGGCCTCAACATCAGCGTCCAGAGAACTAGTCAGCATGACTAGGCAACAGAAAAATCTGAAGACTATTTCAATTAATAAAGTTTTATTAATTATGTTAGAACATCTTTTCATTACTTGCATCCCATGCACTCTTCTTCAATAACCTAAATGATTGGTTTTCAAAAAAATGATAATTTTGGTGGCACTACCTTCACATATTAATAAGATTGATAAATGTTTTAATTTTCATACTTTACAGGACAGAACCAGTCTCCACAAAGCAGTTTGCTTTTCTAAGGACATTCTTCATCCTTTTTATTCTTTTTTTGTTCCTTTGGTTTGTCTACTGGATAACTGGAGACAAAAGAAATAATAAATACAAGCTTAATGTTATTTACCCACACTGGAAAAAGAAGCAGCCACACTTGATGGCATGTGGGGTGCAAGTGCAAAATGATCCGATCATTAAAATCAACAATCTTAAAACATATATGGTCGGCTCCTACATTGAGCACCGTAATCAAGTTAAAATGATACGGACAATCGCTATAGTGCTTCGCAGTGAAAAAGCAGAGTATCAGTGTGTGCTGTGCTGCAATGGAGAGAAGATTTCTGTACCTGCTGCATATGACATTCACTCTGACCACTTTGGCTTTGAATACGGCACTGCTGATATTACCTGCCAAATACCGGGAAAGTGTCCAACACCAACACATGTGGCTATCACTTCCCGATCACCTAAAGAAGATGGATCCTTGCAGGACATTCATGCCTTCCAACCTATTAGGAACCAACAGAAACAGGAAGTCTTTCCCTATGAATTCACAGTTTGCATTTCTACCATGTTTGATTATGTAAATATATTGATGCTTGTGCAGGCCATGGAGATGTTCAAGATACTCGGTGTCCAGAAAGTAGCTATTTACAAAACCAGCTGCCATCCTGTTACGCAGAAGGTCTTGGATTATTATGTCAAGCAGAACTTTGTGGAGATCATCCCCTGGCGTATATCGTCCTACATTAATGTGTCCAGAGGCTGGAAGAAGTCAGCCTCACCTGGGGAGTTACACTACTTTGGGCAAATTGCAGCACTTAATGATTGTGTGTATCGTTACATGTACCAGAGTCACTACGTATCTCTGCAAGATTTGGATGAATTCATTCTACCTATTAACCTCAAAAACTGGGCAGAACTCCTGCCTGAATTAGAGAGGAAATACAATCACAATGTGGGCTTTGAGTTTGAGACATTTTTTTTTCCTCTTTCCATCACAGATTTCCACTCGGAATATTCCCTAGACTCTTGGAAGAAAGTTATGGGAGTTAACATCTTAGAGCATGTCAGTTGCTTAAGTAATGACCCCAAAGAGTTCAATGATTTTAAAGTCATTGTAAATCCTCGTTTAGTGTTTAAGACTACAGTGCATGGCTTTCTGGAGTCTGTGGGGGGTAGTGTCAGAGTGGACTCAAAGATCGCCCATATTTACCACATGAGGAACATTTCAAAACAAGCTTTGTCAACGCATTCCCACATACAAGACACACATCACAGGGACTATGCAGACAGGCTGATCCCTGCTGTTTCTCATGTGCTTCAGCAAACATTGGGCATAGACACATAGACCATTCCATGAAATCATCAATCATGAAGTCATCAAAGATTTTGCTATGAACAAATAAGAATATGCTTTTCTACCAGTTTTTAGAAAACTGTAGCTTTTCAGGATTCCCTTCACCTTGATTAAATCCCCAGTTCTGATGAAGAAAAGCAGCCCTAAAGTAGGATGATGCCACCACCATGCTGCCATTACCATTTTTGTTTGTTTATTTGCTTAAAACATACCTCTTAAAACATGTGAAGAATAAGAAAGATTGTTGTCACATGCAAAATTTGTGTTGATACAAAATCATTGTTTTGCAAAGGCCATTTAAGTCTTTGGATATGAACTTTATTGAAGTAATGTGGACTGAATTTTGAAACTGGTGTGCTACAGAAAAATGACAATTATACTGAAATAATAACATGCTCTGGACCATGGTATTTGCTTTAAATAATGAAATTTCATAAATAAAAACATTTTTACAGCATACATACATACAAAGTGTCCATACACAAGTGTTGGTAAATGTTCCCACGAACAAAAAAATCCATTTGTATCTGGCTTCGTAAATGAGGCCTATTGGCTCAGCCGTCTTCAATGAAAATTAGAAAGGTGTGTGTGTGTGTGGAAGGATTTGTTACCTTTGTTAAGACCTGCCCCTTGAAGAGAAAGAGAGAGAGAGTGTGTGTGTGAGTGAGAGAGAGAGAGAGAGAGAGAGAGAGAGAGAGAGAGAGAGAGAGAATGCTGTAGGAGCTTCACACTGGACAGATGGGTGCTCGGACTGCAGCTTGCCACAGGTATTGGGCTTTAAAGCTATTTATCGTTGCTTATATTTATTTAAAAGTTTTTATTTAATTCTTCATATATTAGTATTTAAATATGTTTTAATCTTTATAGATAAATAATACTGGCTTGATGTAAACTGAAGTTTACGTTGAATGTGTTGGAAAAAAAATGGCACCAATTCCAATAACTAAACTAACTGAATTTCTTGTTAATATATCACAGGACAGTAATTTCAAAGCTGTTTGTTTTTCCACGGATCCTTTTATTCCCTCTCATCCTTCTTGTGCCTATCTTCCTAATTGGAGTAATTAGCTTCAAGAATTCTAAGCCTATTTACAATTTCACAGACTGGAGAAGGAAGCTAATGGCATGTGGTGTACCAGTACAAACTGATCCGATCGTTAAAGTCAGCAATCTTAAAACATATATGGTCGGCTCCTACATAGAGCACCGCCAAGAAGTGAAAAAGATTCGTACGATTGCTATAGTGCATCGCAATGAAAGCACAGAGTATCACTGCTTGTTGTGCTGCAATGGAAAAATTGTGTCCATACCTGGTAATTACAGCATTCACTCTGACCACTTTGGGTTTGAATATGGCACTGCTGATATTATCTGCAAAGTACCAGAAATGTGTCCAACACCAACACATGTGGCTATCACTTCGCGATCAGTTAAACAGGATGGATCCTTGCAGGACATTCATGTCTTCCAACCTATTAGGAATCAACAGAAACAGGAAGTCTTTCCCTATGAATTCACAGTTTGCATTTCTACCATGTTTGATTATGTGAATGTGCTGCAGCTTGTGCAGGCCATGGAGATGTTCAAGATACTTGGTGTCCAGAGGGTAGCTATTTACAAAACCAGCTGCCATCCTGTTACGCAGAAGATCCTGGATTACTACGTGAGGCAGAATCTTGTGGAGCTCATCCCATGGCATGTAGCTTCCTACATTAATGTGTCCAGAGGCTGGAATTCGACTCTGTCTTCAGGAGAGCTACACTACTTCGGACAAATTGCGGCACTTAATGACTGTGTGTATCGTTACATGTACCAGAGTCACTATGTAGCTCTTCATGATTTGGATGAATTCATTCTGCCTATTAACCTCAAAAACTGGACAGAACTCCTGCCTGAATTGGAGAGGAAATACAGTCGGAAGGTGGGCTTTGAATTCGAGGCATATTTGTTTCCTCTTTCCATCAAAGATTTGAATCTAGATTTACCATGCTCATGGAAGAAAGTTATGGGAGTCAACATCTTAGAACATGTTTTTAAGTTAAGCAATGACCCCAAAGTGTTCAATGATTTTAAAGTGATTGTAAATCCTCGCTTAGTCTTTCGTACTACAGTGCATGGCTTTTTGCAGTCTGTGAATGATAGCATCAGGGTGGACCCTGAGATCGCACACATTTACCACATAAGGAAGGTTTTGAATGAAACCTTGTTAACTCGCTCCATCGTCCGAGACACACGTCTCAGGGACTATGCAGATATGCTGATCCCTGCTGTTTCTGAAGTGCTGCAGGAAGCACTGGACATTCTCTAAATGTCTCTAATGTCAGTGCCTCAGGAAAATGTTTATGACGGAGGATTTTAAGCAGAGATGTTGAGGGAAATGTTTAAAGTGTTTAACTTGTTTCATGGAATCACTTGGTAACATTAATTGTGCCCCATGTCAGGCCATTTTACATAAATATTTTCTAATAAAAGCACAACCACAATTTAGACTTGAAGAAGATTCCAGTAATCTTATACCACTTCCTCATACGTACACAATTCCTTTAACATCACAATACTACATTTGGTATCTAAATACTGCTTATTTAGTCACCATTTCAAGCCATTTACATCATTCAAATAGGAAGTTTGGGCACAATGCAAACTCCATGAGAAAATCATGGCTCTCGTCTCAAGAAGCTGCAGGGTGTTCAAGATTTTCTTAAACAAATGTTTCTCATAGTGTGTGGACTATATGTCTGCAAAAACTGAACTTTACAGGGATGGGAAAGCTCAATGGTTATGCTGTTGGACTGCTGAACAGACAGTGGTGAGTTCAAATCCCAGAGCCACCAAGCTGCCGCTGTTGAACAAAACCATTATAGCAAACCAATTTGATACTAGATTATTTGATTTGAATTATATTGTTAGATTAATGTCTATGATACTAAGAATTTCCCATAGATTGGCTAAATAAATTCTATCTACCTACTTACTCCAAACACAGAATGGTGACAAGCCAACAAAAAAACATCAGGTTCAGTAGGTGGAAATGTGTTGTTGAAAAGAGAGATCAGAGGCAATAATAATTTGTGCTGACAGGGTTAAGAAGATAAATCATCTTAGAAAGCACAATATATGGAATCTTGAGAGATGGGTTACAGCAGAATATTATAGCGGGTTCCACTCCTGTTAGCTAAGACCAGGAATTCTAGCCTACAGTGGGAACAGTATCAGCAAAACTAGACATTTGAGGACTGGACAAACATTGCCTGGCCTTTGTATCTTTCTTACACGTTCTGTGAGTGTTTAACTCTAGATTTCCTGTCAGCACAGACATTTCCGGCCATTCTCCTCTGACCTCTCTCATGACTCATTATTAGATCACTTTTTACCATTCTGTGAAACTCTAGGCATAGATATCTACTACTTGCTGTGATACAACTACTTTGCATGGAAATCCGAGAAGATTAGCAAAAAACAGTCCCTGAGCTGAGATCACACAGATCTCCATTCTGAGGGTTGATGTTAATCATTAACTATAGTTCATGACCTGGATTTGCATGATTTTCTGCATTGCAACGGACAGTAACATTTCACTGGATAGCTAGTCACGTGGGCATTTTTTTTCCCCCTCACATCCTCTTATTAAAGGTTTTCTTTAAACATGCTTCTATACTTTTAATAGATCTTTTGAGATCTTGGTGAGGAACAAGTAGGAAATGCTGAAATGCTTTCTAAAAGAGACTTCCATGACCGTGCTAAAAAATAAGTGTTCCAAACCGTGCCTTGAATTCACATGAATTCATTTGGTGAGGTGTACCAGTATGTTTAATCTTATTGATACATTTCTATGCTAATTTCTGAGAGTTATAAAAATGTCTACTCTTTTTTTTTTTTTTTTTAGATAAAATAAGACAGGAAAAGAAAACAAAACAGTGGAAGAAGGTTATTATTACATTTTTGGTTCTGCAAAACCTAGCTGGAAATGTCAAGAAACTTCCTGTCTTGTGCAGGTAGCGAGGGAAGTCGTCACATGACCGGAAGTAGCCTGTTCGAGAAATAGCAACCGCTATTGTGAAAAACAATCAACTTCAGGGATTAAGTCATCCTCACCTCAGACAATAATATATTGCCCTGTTGTACCTTATTTTTCAGCACACCCCAAAAATTTTATTGCTTAAAGGAAACCCAAATATCTCCATGACTGCCAAATTTTACGTTTTTTTTTTTTGTCTCTGCTCTCTTTCTCCTTTTCATATATGTTCATTTTGCATGCATGTATGAAGGCAGACATTTATATTTTTTCCTACCAAATCCTAGGTTTAACCCAGTCTTCACCCGATATCCCGCTTCCCTGTAATTACAATCTGTTACAATCTCATTTCATAATATTTTAAGGAAAACAAGAGTAGAAATTTTGTCCTTGTTTTAATTACAAAGAGAGAGAGAGAGTCAGGCTTTTGTTTGCCGAACCATCTGAATCAGTCATTTAAAGTACTTTTCAGCAGTTACATAGACATATTTTGCTTTTTTTTTTTTAAAATCAGTAGCAGAGAAAAGCATATACATACACAAATACAAATGGAGACAGTCGAAAACAAAAAAGACAGGCATTTGGTGTTAACAGTTACCTGGGTATTGGAGTAAACTGTGCAGACTGGCTCAAATATACGTTCTCAGCCTGTACTTCAAGTGTTCACATTGTTTTAAAAAATATGAATCAAATAATTGCACTCGACATCATACAAAAAGAAAAACACATAAAAAGCAAATAGTCCATTTTACAAGTGTACATGTGGAAAATAAGTGACCTATCACAGCAACTGTTGTACTGCGAGCCTTCACAATGCTTGTTCATTTGTTTGCACCTGTGCAAATGGATCCTTGCTTTGAGTCTCTTTTGAGGATGACCGACCGAGTGTTTCAGTCATGGCTGTAGTGGTTGTGTCCTTCATTATCAATGCTCGCTGCCGTGTATATCCACTCCTTACCTAATCAGGTGGAAAGTTAGCCAGTACATGAACACGGGCTGTGCTGCAGCAATGGCCATGGTTAAGTACATACGCAGCTGATTCTTGGCTCCTCGGACCAGAACGCCCTCTGCAGCCGCCTCGGACAGGATCTTTAACCTCAGTGTTCGGATCTACAACGCACACAGATGGTTCAATAAAGCAGACGGTAGTGTCTTTGAGCCCAAAATGAACATTGATGCAGCTATTTGAAGTCATGGAATATGACTTCAAGTTTATTTTAAGAAAATGGAATGGTTGTTCTTGTGCAATGTACACTGCCAGTAACAGCTAACTTAGTGAGTTATTGTTGGGATTAGAATAATATTAAGTGCAAAACTTTGGCTATATTTAAGCAAAATTCTCAGACTCGAGGAAGTCTGTTGTTGCCTTTAACCATGTCTAGTTATCCTAAGGTATACGTCTGTACAATACTTTGTCATCCATGAAAATATCTTTTAACACAAAGGAGGAGGTTGTAGACTTGGACAAATCAGGTAATGGTTATAAAAACAATATATAAATTAAAAACCCCACTAAGCCCATATCTGAAATTGTGTGAGCACACTATCCCAGTCCACATGCATGGTGAAGAGGATTGTTAGGGAGAAACAAAGAGCCCTTACATTTAGCTGATAATTATAACCATCAGGAAGCAGTAAACACCACTTTCAAAAGCAGAATACAATTTTTTCCCCCCAATGCAAGTTAGACACCACCAGGTAATTGGCAAATAAGCTTCTTAACTGTTATTCTCTGAAAAGTCATCAAGTTATGCAATAAGTAATTGTAAAAACATTCAGCTGACAGTTTAACAGTATTCATTTCATGTAAGTGACGTGAATGTGCATGGCAAAATATAGCTGTTCGGTCTGACTACAGTGGAATAGTGAGAAAGTTAACAAAAGCTGCACGTCATCTTTTAAAGTAATAAACTGTCTATAAGCCTGTCAATAACTGAGCATGTGTCACCTCAGGACTTGTTAACAGTCTGTCAAATCTTCAAATGTTCATATTCTGAACAATAAAATGTAACAGATAAGTGAAAAAATTGCCATTTAGTCTAATGTACATATTTTAAAAGATGATCTATATCTGTCTGGTTATTCACAGTAACCTTAAATTATTACTTCACAAATTTGATTCATATTAATGAATTCTAACCATGCTCTGTTGAACTAGGTAGAAATCGAGTGGGCTGCATCAATGCATCTTTCAAGGTAGTGTGAAACTGGGTGGAACTTAGCAGGGTTTCCAAGGCACCATTCTGTCTATCAGAGCATATTTTTGAGCGCCAGCTTGTCTCAGAATACACTCATGTTAAAATGCAAATCTCCTATGAAAAATGAATGTCTGATTGCTGTGTCTTATGGTAAATTGACTCTGTGTAACATGCAAGACCTTATTTCATGTGATAAGAATTAAAAAATTTTTTTTTTTAAATGCTTAGCGTTATTAAAAACGCATCGTATTTTTGATGCACATCGACCTGTACAGTTTCCGTAAACATCTCAAAGCAAAGCATGTTCAAAGTACTATATTGCCAAAAGTATTCGCTCACCTGCCTTGACTCGCATATGAACTTAAGTGACATCCCATTCCTAATCCATAGGGTTCAATATGACGTCGGTCCACCCTTTGCAGCTATAACACCTTTAACTCTTCTGAGAAGGCTTTCCACAAGGTTTAGGAGTGTGTTTATGGGAATTTTTGACCACTCTTCATTCATTCATTTTGACCAGTCACACACTGATGTTGGACGAGAAGGCCTGGCTCTCAGTCTCCGCTCTAATTCATCCCAAAGGTGTTCTATCGGGTTGAGGTCAGGACTCTGTGCAGGCCAGTCAAGTTCATCCACACCAGACTCTGTCATCCATGTCTTTATGGACCTTGCTTTGTGCACTGGTGCACAGTCATGTTGGAAGAGGAAGGGGCCAGCTCCAAACTGTTCCCACAAAGTTGGGAGCATGGAATTGTCCAAAATGTCTTGGTATGCTGAAGCATTCAGAGTTCCTTTCACTGGAACTAAGGGGCCAAGCCCAGCTCCTGAAAAACAACCCCACACCATAATCCCCCCTCCACCAAACTTTACACTTGGCACAATGCAGTCAGACAAGTACCGTTCTCCTGGCAACCGCCAAACCCAGACTCGTCCATCAGATTGCCAGATGGAGAAGCGCGATTCGTCACTCCAGAGAACGCGTCTCCACTGCTCTAGAGTCCAGTGGCGGCGTGCTTTACACCACTGCATCCGACGCTTTGCATTGCACTTGGTGATGTATGGCTTGGATGCAGCTGCTCGGCCATGGAAACCCATTCCATGAAGCTCTCTGCGCACTGTTCTTGAGCTAATCTGAAGGCCACATGAAGTTTGGAGGTCTGTAGCGATTGACTCTGCAGAAAGTTGGCGACGTCTTCACACTATGCGCCTCAGCATCCGCTGACCCCGCTCCGTCAGTTTACGTGGCCTACCACTTCGTGGCTGAGTTGCTGTCGTTCCCAAACACTTCCACGTTCTTATAATACAGCTGACAGTTGACTGTGGAATATTTAGGAGCGAGGAAATTTCACGACTGGATTTGTTGCACAGGTGGCATCCTATCACAGTTCCACGCTGGAATTCACTGAGCTCCTGAGAGCGACCCATTCTTTCACAAATGTTTGTAAAAACAGTCTGCATGCCTAGGTGCTTGATTTTATACACCTGTGACCATGGAAGTGATTGGAACACCTGATTCTGATTATTTGGATGGGTGAGCGAATACTATAGTGTATGTGGTGGTACTGTGAGTATAAGGGTTATTCCAACAGAATAAAGCACTGATAAGAACTGATAAGATTAATCATTTTATGTCAACATAGCCTAAATTCGATGGATTTACATGGTCATTTCCCTGCCAGCAGTCCTAAAAACAAAATAACAACGTGATTTTTCACACCTGACATCATCATTAATGATCAAACCATGTGGATGGGAAAATAAAACTTAAAAGCCTGATCTCATCAGCAAATACGATTAAACTAGTATTGGGCACTTACCGTAAAGACAAAAATAGAAGCACAGCACCAGAATAGTGAGAGATAATATCCTGTCTTTCCAAACAGGAGCCCAGCCAACACTCCTACTATCATCCTATGGAGAGAAGAAATGATTACAGCAAACACTATTACTAGCTTCAGAGAGATTTCCAAGATATGTTAGATTACATATTTTTTTATTTAACATTACATTATACAAGACCATTGCAACTCAAGCTTAAAGGATTAAATCATTCTGAATGACTTATTTTTTATTTACAATTTTACATCTTCAGTGTCAACACAAATGAGAGTTAGCCCTGGATTCATCTATACTTAAAGACAGCAATGCAACAACACTTTAGACCTTTCCAGCTTTCTCACCTTATTTGTGCACTCAGTTTACAACCTTCAACATTCATTCTAATACTACAGTCAGCATCACCATGTCGTCAACATCTTATACACTAGACAAGCCTCTTAAGTAACACAGTGCAACACTGCTCCATTGCTAGTCGCGAGTCGAACATTTGTTGTCCCCAACACTTTTAAATAGAATTTCTCATCAAGATGATAGAATTGTCAGTGGAAGTGAAAAAACAAGCTTTGTTTTTAGGAGTCAGCAATGAATCCTGTCCATTATCTCTTGTGTTTGAGATTTGATATTTTTTTTTCTCTTTCTGTTAAATGCCGAAAAACCTTAAAAGCTGCACACTACTGCTAATGTCTCATGGACAAAAATTAAAACCGGAACAGAAACAAACAAATTAGAGCCGAAATAGTACGGACAAGCATATTTAGGGTGAATGGCAACAAGTTAGAATGTGGAAGTGAAAACCTGTGTAATGGGAGTAGCTCACTTTCAGTTACAGATTTCATTTCTTAGTAATATCTCTTCTTATAAAGGTGGCGTAGCAACGTTTTCAGACACATTTCGATAGCTAAAAATGCTGAATGAGACACACAGGCATGTCAGCGTTCAGAAAGCTTTGGGAATTACTCATACTTAACGGTTGTCAACAATAAAATAGCTGTGTCTAGGATGTAATAAGCATATTTAAAGTACACAAGTGTCAGAAACCTGTCAGGAACTAAATCATTTTATTCAACCACCTTACCCAACATATTTGTATCCAGAAAATGCCACAAGATCAATAGTGGTGAGGTCTGTGTTCACCGTGACCAAGTAAAGGCTGAGGAGAACGGCAAGAACTTCTATAATGAGCCATATCAGGGCTGAGCTAGCCTGCATCCCCAAGATCTCAGGGGAGAAGCTGAAACATAGAATGAGAGATTCAATAATATAAATCAACAGAGCTGTATAAATATTGTGTAGATTAAATCAGATCTCTTACCACATGAATCACAAAAATAAATAAAAACAAATAAAATGTATGATGTGTCATTAAAAATTGTTTACGTTGGCAAATCACTGAAGTATATGATAAATAAAACACTATGGGTTATAAAATAAATCAACATCAGGGTAACAACTACTGTGCTTTGTGTCATAATACCAGGGCAGTGGTGGCTCAAGTGGTTAAGGCTCTGGGTTGTTGCCCAATCAGGAGTTCAAGCCCCAGCACCGCCAAATTGCCACAGTTGGGCCCTTGAGCAAGGCCCTAAACGCCCTCAAGGGGCGCTGTATCATGGCTGACCCTGTGCTCTGACCCCAAGGATGGGATATGCAAAGAAAAGAATTTCACTGTGCTGTAATGTATATGTGACAAATAAAGGCAAATTATTATTATATCATTAATAATTCTATATTTTCTTATCAGCACACCGTGTTATGTTTAATTCCTTAAATAGAAATCAGTCTGGATAAAAGATGTCTCAGATGTTTCCAACGCCCCACAGGTTTGAAGAGGAAATGTGTCTTGTGTCTTTAAATAGAGTGTTCCCTCTGACTCCTTTACTTGTCACATATGCATTACATGGTGAAATTCTTAGCTCCGTATATCCCAACTTCTTAGGAAGTTAGGACCCAAATGCAGGATCAGCAATAGCAATGCAACCCTTGAAGAGACTTAAGGGTCTTGCTTAAGGGCTCACCAATGTCATATGAAGGCTTAATCTTCTGATCAGTAACCCAAAACCACCACAGCCCTGGTGCATAAGGATCTATGACAAGAGTGTAAAAGTGTAGAGAAAACCTTACCGGTTCTGAGTACCCAGGGCCAGGCCTGCGACCAGGACATATGTAATAAAAGCCATTGCTGGAATGATAAGGGGATAAGATTAGACACACAGCATGCATACCATGGACAAAGTAGGTATGTTTGCATGCAAGTAATAATCTGACTGGTGGTTTAAATTGAGTTGAAGTATATTCTGTTAAGACTGACAAAGCAAAACAAGGAAAGTGACTGATAAAATTTGGTATTTGATTACTTCTCCTTTTGCCTTAATACACTATATTTTCCAAAAGTTTTGGGACACCCCTCCAAATCATTGAATTCAGGTGTTGGGCTCGGCCCCTTAGTTCCAGTGAAAGGAACTCTTAATGCTTCAGCATACCAAGACATTTTAGACAAGTTCATGCTCCAAACTTTGTGGGAACAGTTTGGGGATGACCCCTTCCTGTTCCAACATGACTGCACACCAGTGCACAAAGCAAGGTCCATAAAGACATGGATGAGCGAATTTGGTGTGGAGGAACTTGACTGGCCTGCACAGAGTCCTGACCACAACCCGACAGAACATAGGATGAACAAGAAGAGAACTAGAAGCCAGGCCAAAACTGGGACGTCTGTTTTTATATACACATGAATGTAATATGGAGTTGACCCATCCTTTGCAGCTTCAATTCTTCTGGGAAGACTTTCCACAAGGTTTAAGAGTGTTTATGGGAATTTTTGACCATTCCTCTAGAAGAGCATTTGTGAGGTGAGGCACTGATGTAGGATGAGAAGGTCTGGCTCACAGTCTCCACACTAATTCATCCCTAAGGTGTTCTATCAGGTTGAGGTCAGGACTCTGTGCAGGCCAGTCAAGTTCCTCCACACCAAACTCACTCATCCATGTCTTTATGGACCTTGCTTTGTGCACTGGTGAACAGTCATGTTGGAACAGGAAGAGGTCAACCCCAAACTGTTCCCACAAAGTTAGGAGGATGACATTGTCCAAAATTGTCTTTGTATGAAGCTGAAGCATTAAAAGGTGCTTTCACTGGAACTAAGGGGCCAAGCCCAACCCCTGAATTCAATGATTTGGAGGGGTTGTCCTAAACCTTTTGGCAATATAGTGTATAAGCATCAGCCCTGTCTAGAAAAGAGGCCACCAGTGTATTGAGCTTCTCCTAATTGTAAACCTCTCTTCCACTGATTGGAGGCCTTTCGGCTAGAGTTTGTGACATATTTTGGAACCAACTACTGTTCCCAACAATCCTAGAAGTCTGGTATGAGACTGAACAGCAAAGGGTCCCATGGTTTGATTGTTTGACACCCTTCAGTCATCATCTAATCAAGGCAGAAGTGTCATCTGACTATTCATTTGTGCAACAATACTCCATTAGTTCCAATTTTTAAACATTGTTTAAACGACCATTAAATGAAAGAGATTTTCAGGAGTTTATGGTGCATAAGAATCCAACACAACCTGTATCCTGACAAGCAAAGGAATAAATAAACCACGTTGCATACATCTAAATCATTTGCAATAATACTTAATGTAAAACAAAACATTTTTGATGTATCAACCTACTGGGTGATTTGTTGTGATATATATAGATTACTTACCGGGAATGTACAGGTCCGGAGCATTGACATCAAAGCGTGGAGCTACTGGAGTTTCCTGCCGGTAACTCACTTCCCAGTTCTGTAACAAAAGCAATGATGACACACCAAAGCCCCAGAGTCACCAAACACACACAGTTAACTGTAGGCACTTAACCTTATTATGTCACACAAAGCAGAACTTACTGCTTTTGTGAAAATGCATTTAGTTAAAAGCATAGTTAAGCCAATTTAAGACGATGTTAGAACAACAGGAAAAAAAGCTTACGTCCCTGGTGATAAACTATATGGCCAAAAGTATGTGGACATTTGCCCCTCAACCAGTATGCGCTATTTGAACATCCCATTCTGTTATATTATACAGCAGTCATTTGGTGTCCAATCCACTAATTGTATTCATTGAGCAGTGTTCCAAGAGAGTTATATTTAATATAAGCATACTTGGTTTCACTGAGTCAATTAGGCTGCTAGTCAGCATAGTTCTAATACTAATTGACTTGAAATGAAAGCGGCAGCAACACAACATTATGCAGGTGGTCATAATGTTATGGCTGATCAGGGTGCATATATGTATATATAGAGAGAGAGATAGATGAGAGAATTATAGTATATAAATAGAGTAGTGTTATAGTAGAGTTAGTGCTCAATTTGCTCAACACAAATATAAAAAAAAGGCAAATAAGCAGCAAACTTGGTGCCTGTGTGGCATGCGGATGGTCGTGCACAGGGTATAACTCACTTTCTTGGAGCACATCTGTTTACATAGCCCCTTCATCTGCCAGGTGGCAGGTGCAAATATGTGCAGTTTTACATAGCACATAAGGAACACATCAGTCGTACCTCATGCATATAGGGGAAAACCAGCAGTCCCAGCTTCTTGCCAACATACACGGTGTCCACAGCAAAATAGTATTTCAGTTTGGAGATGGGGATAAAACGGTCAAGCTGTGAATTTAGAAAGAGTTTACGTGTCAAGCAATCTGGAAAATAAATCATATCAGATCTGACATTTTTCTTCCTTTAAAGACAAAGTTGCTATCTGCACTATTACACATGATCATGTGCTGTGTCAGCAACACTGCATGCAAAATCACAAGTATTTCAGTTCTGCAATAAATACTTAGAGGGATTTTAACATTTACGTCCTTCCCAAAAAGCCATGGTTATTTGTGTTGTTGTATTTCTGATCCTACTTATACTGGAAATATAGTTTAGAAATATAGAAATATAGCTATAGTATCATTTCACAAGAACAAGCTGAAGGATTTTGGTGTTAATCAGCAAGCAAATGTTTCTCTGTTAAATAAATAAAGATGAAAATAACCATATTATTTATTAAACACATTAATACAATACATGCCTTGATTAAGAAAGCGACATCTTGCATTTTGTGAGACATTAACGGTATACTTCTCCTAATTTTAGTTGTTTGTGGCTGTACTTTATATCTACTATTACATCTTTTTTTAGGATTGATAGTCTATTTCATTTTCATGTTATTTTTAAATGATTTGGTTCTATTTTCCAACACATATAAAACACATAAGTTTAAACCACATTAGGATAATGTGGCAGGATAAAGCAGTTACTGAGTGAATGAATGTGGCAAAAGCATCTTGGTGCCTCCAATATGCTCCCATATTTATTAACGTGGCCTTTCATTGTCACATGAACTTATATGCTGCTTGCAGGACATGATTAGGTAAAGTAGCCTGTTTTATATTGAAGTGGGGTGATATTACAAGCAAACATCCAGAAAACTGAGTTTGTGAACTGTAACCCTAAACCCTGAAGACATATTTCAAGAAACAGAAACCCAAGCTCAATTTTGGATTATGTGCAGCCATAAAAAAAAACAAAAAAAACCCCACTCCATTCATTTCTGGACCACATAAGCAAATTAAAACAAATAGAACCTTACATTTTTATCCATCATTTGTTTGCCCTGGCTTGCAAGGCTGCTCCCATATGCCATAGCAAGATTGGACATGGGATCTGACAAGATGGCATGTCCTGCGTAGTCCATCCCTCCTTTGTTTATGTTGCCAGGTCCAGAGTTGTGTTGACCAGCACTGGTGTCATCAAAAAGCTGACGGGATTCACCAGAGTCTGAGCCAGGACTCCTCATCCTCGGTGTGGATTCTGAAAAACAAACGAACATCTGTGAGTGAGAGACCAAACGTCTCATTATAGTGGCTCAGAAACAATGGATTCTACAGGCTATGTAGGACATAAAAGCGTCCAACAGGAAGGTATCCAGGAAAGGAAATATTTGGTTTAGAATAGACTGAATAGAAGGCAGATAAAATATATGGCCAAAGATTTGTTGAAACCTGACAATAAGGTGTGATAACACATCCATAACACCCAACTGCTGCAACAGAGTCGTAAGCAAAGAATTGCACCCGATACATACAGAGGGTGTTGGGACATATAGTTAAACAGATACATAAACATGTTATAACAGTTCTCTTGACAGAAATAGCTATTCAGTTGGCTTCCAAACAACACTGGTCTCTTCAGGTGTCTTCCAATTCTGAGTCTGTGACTTTATTTATTTAATACATTTTATTGGGAGAATTTATTAATGTATATACACCAATCAGCCACAACATTATGAGCACTGAGAGGTGAAGTGAAAAAGACTATTATTATCTCCTCATCATGGCACCTGTTAGTGGGTGGGATATATTAGGCAGCAAGTGAACATTTTGTCCTCAAAGTTGATGTGTTAGAAGCAGGAAAAATGGGCAAGGGTAAGGATTTGAGTGAGTTTGACAAAGGGCCAAATTGTGATGGCTAGATGACTGGATCAGAGCATCTCCAAAACTGCAGCTCTTGTGGGGTGTTCCCGGTCTGCAGTGGTCAGTATCTATCAAAAGTGGTCCAAGGAAGGAACAGTGGTGAACCGATGACAGGGTCATGGGCGGACAAGTCTCACTGATGCACATGGGGAGCGAAGGCTGGCCCGTGTGATCCGATCCAACAGACGAGCTACTGTTGCTCAAATTGCTGTAGAAGTTAATGCTGGTTCTGATAGAAAGGTGTCAGAATACACAGTGAATAAAAAGGGGGACCAACACAATATTAGGCAGGTGGTCATAATGATATGTCTGGTTCGGTGTATATAATTTTGGTGTACGTGCCGCACATTTTGTTCACAATATTAAAGTATCTGAAAAAAAACAAAAAACATTTAGCTTATAGACAAAATGCACATATTATTGCATTGTTTTTTTTTTTTTTTTATGAATAAATCATTTCTAAGAATTTGTCTTAACCTCGAGACCCTGCGTCCTCATATGGAGACATTACATTTTGGGTTCGCTGCACTTTATACTTAATTCTGCCTAATTTAGACCTGTTATCCTTGTTTAGAAACTTTGTAGCGCCCCCTAGTGGTAGCTAAAGCACAATCAACTTATTAGTTGAAATACAATATGACGTGGATCTCAGTCAACACATAATGCAGAGATAAAAGTGGAAGTGGTACAAAACATCATCAATGTCTATGGTCAAAACTTACTAACATTTAATGTTTCACGCGGCTTACAAATTTGAGAAGTTTTATCAATAGTAACAATATTAGATGCTTCTAATTAGGCAGTACTCGTTTGAGGACATTGGGACTTTATAATGGTATAATTGCAAAAATGAACATGTTCAAGTAAGAGCACATAGCTAGGAAAGATTTGGGAAGAAACCAACAGTTTACAGAATTCTTGCACGTAGTAAACACGAGTCTTCTTTGGTTTTATTTTTTTTTCCTTCTTCTGTGATACATTTCTAGGGCATATTTCAT
The DNA here is from genome assembly GCF_019097595.1 of Hemibagrus wyckioides. Taxonomy (NCBI): domain Eukaryota; kingdom Metazoa; phylum Chordata; class Actinopteri; order Siluriformes; family Bagridae; genus Hemibagrus; species Hemibagrus wyckioides. Next base: position 6,876,268 of record NC_080713.1, read on the forward strand.
TGTCAGGAGCTGAAAGATTGTTGAATGCAATAATAGGAGAGAGCTCTGAGTTGGAGGATTTATCTAATTTTCATGATGCTGATCCTGGTGTGGACCAGCTATGTGATAAAGCTTATCTTACACCTGATTTATCAGAATCAATTCAGCAGATCAGTGTTGCTCTGGCAAATCTTTTGCACGGTGTGTGACATGTATTGTGTTCCTATGCTTGCAAACTAAACGCAACTGTTTTGCAGCATTTCACACTGGACAGTAGATCTGACAGACTGTTCTTACGGACAAAATAGCATTCCTAGTTCCTAGTGCAAAAAATACCATTCCTAGTTTGGACTATAGAGTGATCACAGGGCTTTTAGTTGGGTTTCATTGTTTGCAATATTGCTTTTGCACAATGTTCAGGCAATGAAATTAACATTTTAACGCCTGCATTGCAGATTATTTGAGATTTAAACTAGTGATAAACTTAACCTGATTTTGTCTACTTGAGTAAATTACATTAATTATAAATTTAAACATGACTTATACATTAATAATAATAATAATAAGTCTGCGATTTGCCTTAGACCCGGAAGTGAGTTAGTAGTTTCTGACCAGTCAGAAACGAGAATTCAGCAGCGCTATGGTTATAAAATATATTCTGTTTTCTTCTATACATGCTTAAAGTGTTATGTTGCGAAAAAATAAACATAATTCAAAAACTGATAAAACACAAGATGCAGATTAATAGATGAATGGATAAATGAATAAATTAATGAACGCTAACCAAGCCACCGGTAGCGTGCATTAGCCGCTAGCTAATCTAAACACCTAGATGTACTAAACATTACGGAGAATTATCTTGCTATTACGCGATACAAGCATCATTGCGCTTAGTTGCATTATTAGTTCATTAGACAGATAACAGATGCTAGCGTTATGAAAGCAGTGGAGTGTCACGGCTTACTGTGCGCGAGCTAAAAATAGGCCTAACTACAAACGGCTTCCTGCTTGACATTTAGTGTCTAGTTTGAAGGCGTCAAGGCAACTGCCGCATACCCTACTTAGGGCACCTAAATAGGGAGGAGTGGAATATTTGGGATTGAACCGTAGCCCAACCGAGCTAACTCTACCCATGCTATCTGGCCTACAATTAAACACTATCCGCTTTGATAGAAAAAATATTACCTGTGGCACATAAATACACGTGTAGTGAAGTTACATTTGATTACTTAATCGTAGTAAAATAAGCAAGAGCAAAAGAAAATGAGACTACCTAAAGAAATCACAACACAAATAGCATGACGTACGTAACTTACGCTGTCTGAACCCACTCTGATTCGTGTAATCCATACTCACAAATAATAGATATATATGTTAAACTTCGCTGCGATTAATAAATGTTTTTAAAAAAATAAAAATAATAATGCTATTCTCTTAAAGCGGCTTAATATTAGATTACTTTCTTATTCCTCTCCCAAGATACCGGCTTGCTCTACCCCCAACTCGAGTGACGTAATCGCAACGGTTCAGAGACAACGAACACAACCAATCACAGCGCAAAGAAGTATTAAAAGGGACGTTCCATGGCATAGCCATAACCAATAAACGCACGATTCTAACCTACTCCGCTAACGGTGTAGGCGGGGCCAAGAACGTAGCGCATGCGCATGAGGCGTTTTTTTTTTTTTTTTTTAAAGCAGAACGGTAGAGTCGTCAACTGCGCCGCCATCTTAGAGAGCCCGGATTTGAGTTCATTGACTTGATACTCGGTGCAGCGTGTGAAAATATTAGACTTGGATGTGTAATAAAAGATTGGGACGTTTCATAGAGCTTCATCTCTCCAACAGTACTGTGTGGAAACGCATGTGTGGAAATGCGGCCAGTTCTTGATTTATTTATATGGTAGATATTTATAAGTAGCAATTTCGCGCATGCGCAGAAGAAAACCCGAATACTTTCCAACGCTAAGGCAATGAGAGTTATGACTTTGGAGTGTGTGGCGTTTGGAGGGTGAATACGTGAAATAGTATTTTTACAAACAAACTGAGAAAAAATGTCTGCTGGTATACATTACAGTGATATTTTGTGTTTATTAAACTTTTGATATAATCATTTTGTGATTGGGAAATGGCTTGTTCCGGAAACGTGAGTCTTTAGGGACGTCCTTGCGCCCCCTGGCGTACATGTAATTTACTGCAGTGCAATGTTTCATTACAACGTAAGGGTTTTATTCTCATGTTATACTTTGTACAAAATGTGGTCACAGATAATCTTCTATTCATTATAAAAAAGTCAACCATGACTGGCTGTGTCCTAAGTTTTTTGCTTGTTTGTTTGTTTTCGTACGATTTATTTGGCCAAAGAAACTGAACTGGAAAATACTTCTGCGTTTCCAAGTCTTTTATTCAAAGTGTTCACACAGTTAACACTTTCATAATTAATGTCTTCTCTTTATTTATATATATATATTCCTTTTTTTTCCAAAATAAAAAAGAATGTCCAGCATTTTAGTCTTATAATTTTCATTTGACGTAAAACCAGATCTAGTTGTTTGAATTACAAACATCCAAATATAATAGACAGTAAACATCGGCCATCTGATTACTGACCAAAAACAGTACAAATGAATGAAAAGTACCATTAAGCATTAATAATAAAAATAAAGCTAAACATATAAACTCGGAATGGTGGTAGTGGTGGGGTGTGTGTGTGTGTGTGTTGGTGGTGGTTTAGTCAGGAACAGAAGATGGCAGCATTATACAGAGAATTTGCAATAACCTATGGCCTAAAGGTTGTGAAAAGCTGTCAATCACGCTTGCATGTGCTTGTTGAACATCTCATTCCAGATTTAGTCCCGTCTTTGCTGTTATAATAACCTTCACTCTTCTAGACATGCCTTCTAATAGTTTTTGGAGCTTGTCTAGGCTCTGTGATCATTCAGCCACAAGAGCATAAGTGAGATCAGGAACTGATGTCAGGTCAGGAGATCTAGGGTGCCATTGGTGTTCCAGTTCATCCCAAAGTGTGTTTGAGGTCAGGGCTCAGGGTGTGATGGATAGGTGCCCACAAACATTTGGCCATATAGTTTATGTATGTATCACTTCAGAGCCATTTTTTTAAAATGCAGATGCACCATTAATCTGTAGTTCACATCTAGTTTAATATGATTTTTCTGCTTTGAGTGATCTTTGAGTAAAAACTGCATGTTTTCCCTCAAAGATTTTTCTTTGTGTTTGAAGTTTGAAATCTATACCATGGTGTCCATATGAAAAAAATATTAATGTGTGTTTGTGTGTGATCTTGTATATATAGGGCTAAGAAGTGTTTCCCTTCTTGCATTCTTTTCCAAAGAGGTAAATTTGCTTGAATCTTACTAAGCACAAAACATTACCTGTCTTAGCCTAGTCTGAGATGATCAACATCTCCCTTTGACCTAGCAACAGCATTATCTTTTAATATCTGTAAATATTCATTTAAAAAGTAATTCTCTGTAGGTATTACAAATCAGACTGAGATTGATGGTGGTGAAGTACTTCATCACCGTTTTACAAACGGGCAAATCAAGAGCCAAACCAATATTTTTAGTCATTCAAGAGTGGACTGGGAAATGGTCATCACTTGACAGCATGCTCCTCTTCTGAGCTACACACCACCCCTACATCCTCAGCATGGGAGCAGTTGTGTTGGCCGAATGTAGCGTGCTTGCAGTGCAGCAGTGTCCTCTCCGTTCCCTCGCACTCCACATCATCTAGCAGGATTCGGAGGTTTGTTGCAACACGTCCCATTTCAGCAGGTTTCGCCACCCTCAGTGCTCTAGCAAATCCCAGCTGCTTGCACACCACTGTTGCTGCCTTATAGTCAAACAGGTCATCGCATACCGTACCCCACTCACCCCTCACGAAGATCTCCACTCGTCCACGATCTGACCGGTTCGGATCAGGACTAACAAGCCTCACCAGCTCACTGCGATGCCTTCTGCGACCCCCTTTACCTCTTCTCTGCCCATTCTTTCTACCTCTACCCCTGCCTCTTTTGCGTGGCCTGTCTGTTGGTTGAGATGTCTTCATGGAGGCTGAAGTCCAATATACAGGCCTAGTGGTGGTGGCAGTTATAGAGGCAGTCCAATATGTGTGTGGTTGCTTGGTGGATGGACGTAATGTGGTTGGTGGAGGAGTCCTACGAGGTGTGGTTTCTGATCTCACTTTCAAAGTGGTGATGTACTGTGGTCTCACTGTAGTGCTCTGGCTATTGAGTGGCTGCAGAGCCCCAGTTGGTGACTGATTTCTCCTGAGAACAGTAGTCATTAATGGTTTTAAAGTTGGTTTTGGAGCAGGGGTCTGTGGTTTTTTAGTAGGTGTCCTTGGTTTTTGAGTTGGTCTACTGACTTTAGGCTTTTGGGTAAGGATCCTTGGAGATGCAGTGGTAGGTTTTCTTGTTGTGGCCTGAAACCTGGTTGTGCTGGGTATAGTAGTTGCTTTGGTCTTAGGGGGAGCAGTGGTTGTAGGTTTTTTGTTGATCACAAATTCTGCAAAAGAAGACCAGATGATGGATTTCAAATTCATACCTACATTATTTGCATTGAATTGACTCATTCGGCTGATGCTTTTATCCATACTGATTAAAAACTGACACTGGATACAAGTGAGCAACCTTCAGTTGCCGTAACGGATCAGTGACCACTTACCTGATTGATTAGATCAGATCGGACAGATTAAATCAATTGAAACACTTTGAGCTGGTGGTTTTTGTTATTGTGATCGAAAGATCAGATTGCAGATGTTTAGAACAGAGGTGAGGTGAGGTTGGTGCTGGTGGTGCAGGGAGCAAGATTATTGGATCATGTGAAAAGAATGAGTAAGTGCTTGTGCTTTCTGTGATTGATACAAATGTTATTTTGTTAATCATTCCTCTTCAGTAACTACTTTATCCTTTATTCTGAGTTATGGTGGATCCCAGGAACACTGGGCATGAGACAGGAATGCACCCTGGATAGGTTGCTAGTTGATCACGAATGTATCACACATATACATTTACACCAAGGGCTAATCCAGAGTAGCCAGTTCAACATGGGCGGTAAAAAAAACATCATTAGTTGGTATCTATGTAATAACTTTGAGTCTTCAGAGATACATCATAAAAGCCTCACCAGAACAGAGCAGACAAGAAAACAAGGGTTGAATTTTTTTTATTTTTGGAGACCCTCTTACCTTCTTTAGGATGAAATTGAATCAGTTTTCCCTTTATCTGGACAGGACTGGGTTTGATGCTGCACTTGCCTGGAGGTGCTCTCCTGAAAGATATAATGACATGATATCAAATGTAGCTTCACCAAATTAACCACAGAATAGTGAACGGCTTGCAGGTCAGTAGACTTTGTACAAAACTAAGAATTTTGGCAGTTCTATTATAAATATTCAGGTTCTGAATATTAATATTGAATTATCAATATTATTTTGACAAATATAAATCTTAATATCAATGCCTGTTCATTTTTAGCATACTACTCCATCACCTGGGTGCAATTCAGCTTGAATTTGTGCCCTATTATGGTATCGTGTTTCAGATTATCCAACAAATTTTCTCTGGGATTCAGGTCAGTTGATTTTTCACATTTGGATCTATACAGACTACAGTCATCATCCAAAATCATTGAGGTGTCAGTGTTGTGTTCTACCTAGTTACTTGGTAACACTGACCTTCTGCTTTTATACTGAGTTCCATTTATCCAGTTGCACAAACTATTGGCATTGTAGAAATACCTACTGCTCTTAATTTGTCCCAGCGGATCTTACTGATATTAGAGGATGTACTGAAATATACAGTATATCCAAGTTACAGAACTGATACTTTGTAAGTACCTGGATGGATCCACTATCTTGTACACCACTCCCCCTCTGGAAGCTGCGCTTGGCGTTCCTGTGGCTAGGAAGTATAGCTCACCTAAACATGGATGGGGGGAAATACATTTCAAAACAAATACGCAATTAAGAGATTTTATGAAGAGATTCTATAATAAGGATCATTTTTGAAAAGATGAATTATACTTGGTCATGATTATTGCTTAAATTACGATGTGACAAAACATTGTATAAAAAGTACAGAAAAGAGATTGCACAAGTGAACTCAAGATATACACAAGTGAACAAAAAAATGATCCATTTTAACACAATTTTTAAAAAGATGTGCAATGCAAATTAGATTTTAAATATCCAGCTAATGTTATGAATGCAAAGCATGAAAGAGTTTTTGTTCTGTTATCGCAAGTCTTGAGTTAGCATGGATTATTTTTTGTATCATCTTGGAAAAACAAATGTTGGGAATCCTAAACCTGTTGCATGCCACATGGATGTGTAAGGCTAAAGGTCTAGCTATAGAGTTAACCTTAGCTAGATACCTAGCATAGTTTCTGTTGACTTGTGATTTGTGGAACAAGGATTCTTTAACAGCTGTTATGTCTTTCTTCTGGACTACAGGACAATTCAGGTTTGTCATATTTTTCGGAAAGCGCTTGTACCTTCAACAGTAATTATTCGTTTAATCTTTAATCGATTTTTAAAATAGGTACTTGGAATATCAAAATAATTAACAATGCATGGCCTCTCTAAACCTCTGCAATTATGTAGGAGATGAATTGAGATGCTAAGAGATGTACTTTTCTAGTAAAAGGTTTAGTAGTAATTGGATGAGTTTCTCCCTGCTCTGATTGCAGATGGGAATAGCACACACACACACACACACACAGCTACTCCTCAAGGTTACCTGCCTCATCTTCACCAAAGGAAATGATGTACTTGTAGTAGCTGTTGATCAGTTTTGGAAAGCGGCATGTCTTGTCTCTGCCCATGCATATTTCTGTGTAGTCCCAGTTCCCAGTGTCTGTGTTCTCTTTAAGAGACATGAGTCGTCTGGGTTCAAACAGAAAACAAAATATCAGATTTACTCGAAATACACTCGAAAAACCACTGATCTAAATGTTTTATTAAGGAATAAATAAGTTATAATGAGAATCAAACAAGTTAAATGACTGTTATTGACTGACTGATTCGACATTACTTGATTTTATATTTCCTAAGTGTTCGTTTTCTACGGATGAAGGTCATCTGTGTTGTTGTGAAAAGGAGCATTGATGTTAATTTTTTAAGACATGTAAATAAAACAGGGTGGTGTGATGTGGCCTGCTGCAAAGCAGAGTTGTTGTTACCAACCTGAATTTGGTTATTTTCCAACAATCGTTTGTCCTAAGGTGTTTTATACCAACACTAACCATTTGTCTGTTTATTAGAGAATGATACGTCATACTTTTTATCCATTTATAGCAACATTTAGTGTTGCGAAATGTCTGCTAAACAAGGTAGTCACTGTTACACACAATATAACAGATACCATCCTCTCTTCCAACCTGAAAACTTTGGAACTTGGGAAATATAACAGACTAAATATAACTCTGACTGTTATCAAGCACTCACACTACAAAAGCTCATATTCTCATTACAGACCTCAAACCTCACTGTAACGCCTCGTCAGGCGGGGGAGTGTTAGAGTCCATGTGCAGATTTAGTAAAGGACGGTAGGCAGAAATCGTGGTCAAGATAACGTAAGCAAAGGGTCAAATACCAGAAGGCTAACACTCAGAAAACTAATCCAAAACACAAATCCGAAACTCGAAGTCAAGAAATAAACTGGCAAGGTCATACACGAGGTAACTAGACAATAACAGAATAAAGGCTTGGCAAGTGACACAAACGGAAACAATGCTTCGCAATGAGGCTGAGGTGGCGCGCTGCTTAAATATGCCTCCGTACCGGAAGTGGCCAGAGATAGTTAATATTCGGGCGAGGGCTCCCTCTGGTGTTCTGGCCCAGGCTGTTGTGTGACAGAACCCCCCCGTCTAGGGACACCTCCAGGTGTTCGTCGTCGTGGGCGCCCCCTCGGGCGAGGGGCCGGTCTGTGGGGAAAGTTCAGGTGAAATTCTTCGATGAGTGCAGGGTCCAGGATGTCCTGCCTATTGACCCAGCAGCGCTCCTCCGGGCCATACCCCTCCCAGTCCACCAAGTATTGGAGGCGGCCACCCTGTCGACGCGAGTTGAGAATGGTGCGAACACGATAAGCGAGGGAGCCGTCGATGTCCAGGGGAGGAGGTGGTTCATGGGTATCAGAGCGCGTGGTTTGAGGTTCATGATAGGGCTTGAGCAGAGATACATGAAACGTGGGCGAGATACGATAAGAGGCAGGCAGTTCCAGGCGATATGAGACAGGATTAACCTGATGAACGATCTTGAAGGGGCCGATGAATTTGGGGCTGAGTTTGCGACAGGGTAGTTTGAGTTTCAAATTACGCGTGGATAGCCAAAGTCTCTGACCCACCTGGTAGGCTGGGTGAGGCCGACGTCGGCGATTGGCCTGAATTACCTGTCTTCGTACTGCCCTTTGAAGTCGGACATGGGCTCGCTCCCAAGTCTCTTGGCTACGTCTAGCCCAGTCGTCCACTGCGGGGACATCCGAGGGTTCTTCGGTCCATGGGAATAAAGGTGGTTGATAGCCTAGTACACATTGGAACGGCGTCAGCCCCGTAGAGGAATGGGTTAAGGAGTTCTGGGCATATTCGGCCCACGGGAGGAACTCACTCCATCTATGTTGCTCCTTGCTGCAGTATACTCGCAGGAACCTCCCCAGCTCTTGATTCAGGCGTTCGGCTTGTCCGTTGGACTGGGGATGGTACCCCGAGCTCAGACTGATGTTGATCCTCAATTGCTTACAGAACTCCTGCCATACTCTAGAGGTAAACTGTGGCCCTCGGTCTGATACTATGTCCTCAGGGATGCCAAAATTTTGGAACACGTTATGAAAAATAGCTACGGCGGTTTCCATAGATGTGGGTAGGCTTTTCATAGGGATGAGTTTACATCCCTTGTAGAACCGGTCTATGACGACCATGATCGTGGTGAAGCTCTGCGACTCGGGGAGGTCTGTGAGAAAGTCTATAGAGAGGTGCGACCAGGGGCGTCGTAGGACGGGTAGCGGTTCCAACAGGCCCTCAGGCAAATGGCGGTCGGTTCGAGACTGGGCGCACACGGGACAGGAACGTACAAACCCCTCAACATCCTGATTTAGAGAGGGCCACCAAAAGGTCCGGCGCAGTAGCTGAGTAGTGCGGTGCATACCTGGGTGGCCGGTGCTGGGGCTCTCGTGGGTCCACTTAATCAGTCTGTGACGGAGTGTCGTGGGCACAAACCGCTTGGAGGGTGGACAGTTTGGGGGGGGTGCCTCGGAGGTGCAGGCCCGTTCGATCTCACTCATGAAATCCCAACGTATGGGAGCAACCAGCACAGAAGGCGGAAGGATGGTGTCCGGGTGAACGGAGGATTCGCAGACTTCATGAATTCTAGAGAGCGCATCTGCTTTTCCGTTTTTGGACCCAGGACGATAGGTGACCGTGAATTTGAATCGCGAGAAAAACAATGCCCACCTGGCTTGGCGTGAGTTCAGACGCTTGGCCTCCCGTAGATAGGCTAGGTTACGGTGATCTGTGAGAATGAGGAATGGGTGAACTGCCCCCTCCAGCCAATGTCTCCACTCCTCCAGAGCAGCCTTCATGGCCAGTAGTTCCTTGTTACCCACGTCATAGTTCATTTCCGTCGGGGTTAGCTTACGAGAGAAGAAGGCGCATGGGTGTAATTTGCCTGACTCTGGCTGGCATTGAGAGAGCACCGCCCCAAGGCCGCTGTTAGAGGCATCCACCTCTACTGTGAACGGTAAGTCTGGTCGGGGGTGCCGGAGTATGGGGGCAGACGAGAAGCTTTGCTTGAGCTTACTGAAGGCATTGCTGGCTTGGTCAGTCCATCTGAGTTTACGTGGCTTCCCCTTTAGTAACGAGGTCAAGGGACTGGCTATGGTGCTATAGTTCCGAATGAATCGGCGATAAAAGTTAGCAAACCCCAGAAATCGCTGTAAGCCCTTAATGTTGGTGGGCTCCGGCCAGGATGTGATCGCTGATACCTTGGACTGATCCATTTCTATTCCCTTGTGAGATATCACATAGCCCAGGAACGTTATGGAGGAACGATGGAACTCACACTTTTCCAATTTTACGAAGAGGTTGTGGGCTGCTAGACGGTGAAGTACGTCACGAACGTGGGAAACGTGTTGCTCATAGTTGGATGAATAAATCAGTATGTCGTCTATGTAAGCTATAACGTGACTGTGGAGCATGTCTCTGAACACTTCATTTATCATGGATTGGAAAACCGCTGGGGCGTTGGTGAGTCCATATGGCATGACTAAGTACTCATAGTGTCCATTCGTGGTGTGAAAGGCTGTCTTCCATTCATCTCCTTCTCGTATCCGAATCAGATTGTAAGCACTGCGCAGATCGAGCTTAGTGAATATTTTCGCTCCTTGTAGCTGTTCGAGGGCGGCCGGGACTAAAGGGAGTGGATAGGGGTAAGGCACAGTGATGGCATTCAGACCGCGATAATCAATGCATGGCCGGAGCCCTCCATCCTTTTTTTCCAAAAAGAAGAAACCCGCAGCTGCCGGCGATGTAGAGGGTCGGATATATCCGGCAGTGAGGGCCTCTTCAATGTAGTCCTCCATGACCTTTTTCTCAGGGATGGAAAGAGGGTAAACTCGACTCTTGGGTGGTGTGGTGTTAGGCAGGAGTTCTATGGTACAATCCCATGGCCTGTGTGGTGGGAGCCTGGTCACGTTCTCTTTACTGAAAACCTCCTGCAGGTCGGAATATTCCTGAGGGAGCGATATTAGATTGGTTGAACCTGGGCTTTCTATGGACATAGCGAGGCATGGACGAGGAGTGTGTTCCTGAAAGCAGTTTTTTATACAGGAAGGGGCCCACCTGCGGATGTCACCGTTCTTCCAGGAGATATCGGGGTCATGAAGCTGCAGCCAGGGGAAGCCCAATACTACGGGGTTAGATGGGGAAGAGATGACAAAGAATGATAATCGCTCACGATGGAATAACCCAAGTTGGAAGTCTGTGGGTTGTGTGTGATAAGAAATGAGGCCCCCTCCGATGGGTTGGTTGTTAATGGCGGTCACATGGAGCGGGGGCACGCATGGGACCGTGGGGATGTGAAGTTCGTGCACCAGATTAGCGTCAATGAGGTTAACTGCCGAGCCCGAGTCAATCAGCGCTGTGACACAGAATTTTGAATTAGCAAAGAGCAAGAAAGCAGGAAGAGAAACCTTGGATAAATGCTCAGTTGTCTCTACCTGGGTTGTAGCTGGCTTCTCAGGACATCGAAGCACACGGTGGCCTGGTTTGCCGCAGTAAAAGCATAGCTGGAGCTTAGTGCGCCGCTCGCGCTCAGCCTCTGTAACTCGAGCCCTCCCTAGTTGCATCGGTTCGGTTAGATCCTCTGTGTGTTGCTGGACATCCATCATGCGTCGTGGCATGGCACGTGAACTGGTGGCTGCAGGTCGGTGTTGACGGCGCAGGTTGTCTAGACGAATGGCGGTGGAGATGTATTTGGATAGCGTCATGCTGGTGTCACGGCAGGCCATTTTCGCTTGTAATTCTGGGTTGAGTCCCTCGCGGAACACCGCCATGAGAGCTGTCGCATTCCATCCAGACTGAGCGGCCAATGTACGGAATTTAATGGCATAATCCGCGGCCGCGTCCCTCCCTTGGTGCAACTCCAGCAACTGTACAGACACATCCTTGCCTCCCGCTGGGTATTCAAACACTTCCCTGATCAAGTTCGCGAAATAATCCGCGGACGCTTTGACTTGGGGGTCTGAGTCCCAAACCGCTGCAGCCCAATCTAGCGCTCTTCCGGTTAGCAGAGATAATATAAAGGCGCACCTGGTTCTCTCGTCGCTGTATGCCTCTGGCTGATGAGCGAAATAGTTATCACATTGACGAAGGAAACCCCTGCAGCGATCGGCGGATCCATCGAACTTTTCGGGTAAGGCAAAATGAGGAAGTTCGCTGCGTACATGGAATGCCGACGCCGTGGCGGCTGTTTGTTCTCGCGGCTGTTGCTGAAGTTGTTGATTTGCGGCTTTCAGCGAGTCAACCTCTTCCTGATAAGCACGAAGGAGGGCTCGTTGTCGCCATAACGCCGCTCGCATATCCGCTGGACTCATTTCAGGCGAAGCATTCTGTAATGCCTCGTCAGGCGGGGGAGTGTTAGAGTCCATGTGCAGATTTAGTAAAGGACGGTAGGCAGAAATCGTGGTCAAGATAACTTAAGCAAAGGGTCAAATACCAGAAGGCTAACACTCAGAAAACTAATCCAAAACACAAATCCGAAACTCGAAGTCAAGAAATAAACTGGCAAGGTCATACACGAGGTAACTAGACAATAACAGAATAAAGGCTTGGCAAGTGACACAAACGGAAACAATGCTTCGCAATGAGGCTGAGGTGGCACGCTGCTTAAATATGCCTCCGTACCGGAAGTGGCCAGAGATAGTTAATATTCAGGCGAGGGCTCCCTCTGGTGTTCTGGCCCAGGCTGTTGTGTGACACTCACGCAATCCAACAATTACAACAAAGTCAACAAAGTCCTTGTTATACATGTCCCTGCATGAGTGGTTACTATTAAATCGTTTATTTAATTAATTTATTAATTTTTTACTTATTTTACAGAATTACTTTCATTTGCAGACTATATAAGAAACATTAAAACAAACATAAATAGCATGGCCACTGTACCCGCTCATGAAATCCCCAAAAATGTAAAGACCATTAAGATTTGGCATCTCACAGCCCCTGTAGATGTAGCCACCAGTCACTGACTTCCCAAGTTTATGTGGATAAGCAAAAATTGGCAGGATGTCATCTGGGAAAACCAAGCAAAGATCAGTAGAAAAATCAGTGTAGATCAAGACACATACATTGTACAGGAAAGAGCCTATTTGTCCAAATTGCCAACTTAATCCAGATTTACATTGTATATTAAAAGTAGAGCAACAACAGTGTTTTTTGTTTTCTTAAAAAGGTTCGTAATAAACAAAATAATTCTTCCACACAAAATTGTCCAGTTTTAATAAATCCCAAGCACTAAGCCAATTTTAGTGGCTTTCTCCATTCCCTTTAATAATTGGATTGTGTTAAATGAATCTGCATGGCCTAAGTGAAAAGACACCAGAACCCAGAATGCGAGAACATTTTAAAGAATAAAAAACTGGAAGAGAGCTGGAAAGTTTGTCTTACCCAATGAGGAGTTTAAACAGAGTTTCTTGTCATAACAGGAAAACCCCTCCTTTGCCCTCCATCCATAGTTTCCCCCTATTTCAATCATATCCACTTCCTCATACTTGTTCTGGCCAACATCTCCACAGAACATGCGACCCTGTCCCTGACCCGTAATCGGGTCTCCTCTGTCTATGGAGCAGCGCCACATGTTCCTGACTCCGTAGGCGTAGATCTCTGGCTTTGAGTCTTTCTCCCCAATGAAAGGGTTATCAGAGGGGATGCTATAGGGGGCACCATCATCATTATTGTCCACATCGATTCGTAGAGCTTTGCCTAGTAGAGTGGATCTGCAAAACATGAACAATATTTCTCATTACTCTTCTAGATAAAACCTATAAGAAGCTGGCACAGATGGCAGGCTGGCACAATATAATGGCAAAACATTTCTCCTGAACCCAAGGCACACGATACATGTGTGACATACACAACAACGACAAGACATAAATAAAGGGCAAAATGAATCATGATGAGAGAGATAAAGGAAACAATGGGACAGTAGATCACAAAGCATTTAACAATGACAAGACATTAAAAACCACAACAAATTCCATAGCTGTATCCATGAGGTTTACTCCTGAGCAGTGCTTTGTGTGCACTATCCATGTCCATGAGTTTCCTCCAGGTTCTCCGATTTCCTCCCAGTTCCCAAAATATACAGGTAGGTGGTTTGACAACACAACATTGCCCACAGGTGTGAGTGAATAAATAAGTGCATTGGATGCATTGCAATAAGTGCATCCCATCCAGGATGTATTCCCATTTCATGCTTATTGTTGCTTGGATAGATTTCAGATCCTCCTCGACCCTTCAGATACCTCGGTGTTCACATCACGCAGGATCTGTCATGGTCCTGTCACATCAACACCGTGGTGAAGAAGGCCCGACAATGTCTCTTCCACCTCAGACGCTTGAGAGACTTTAGACTGTCTGCTAAGGAAATTTTATTCCTGCACCATAGAGAGCATCCTGATGGGAAACATCACCACCTGGTTCGGGAACAGTACCATGCAGGACAGACAAGCTCTTCAGAGGGTGGTGCGATCAGCTGAGTGCACCATCCATACCAAGCTCCCTGACCTGCACTCGATCTACAATCAAGTAGATCGAGTGCAGGTGCTGGACCAAGGCCAGGAAGATCGTGAAGGACCTCAGCCATCCCAACAATGGACTTTTCTCTCTGTTAAGGTCAGGGAAGCGCTTCCGCTCCCTGAAGGCCAACACTGAGATACTGAGGAGAAGCTTCTTCCCACAGGCTATACGGTCTCTCAGTCAGAACCTCACATAGGACTCAACTGATTAGACGTACTATGCTCCTACACACGTGTTGGAACTCCAACCAACCCCACTGGACATGTGCACATTACAGGACTGTGGCACACAATAAACACACAAATGTACATCTGCACATTTGCACATTTCAAGATATATACAACACATAAACCTACATGTTGCACAGTCTGCTCCCTTTTACATACAAAGAGGACTTATGCACATCTGCACTCTAAAGATGGACAATACCATTGCTCTCATCACCTTATTCCACTTCGTGACCACCCCGTACTGCTGCTGTCTGCACCTTGGACACTACTGCACTACACAATATTCACTTTATTTAATTTTATATAATTTTGCATAACACAGTTGTTGTATTTTACACTTCCTATATACATATTCTATTTTATATACATATTCTATATCCATATATACCATACCTTACTTTATTTATATTTATTCTATTTTTATTCTATTTTATTTTTTACTTACTGTGAACTTGTTGTTTTTATATTTTATATTTTGTATTTTTAGTATAATTCATATTCTTATATTTTATATTTCGTATTTGTATATTTTATCCTTGTCTTTTGTTCTGTCCTTATTCCTTTTCCTTTTCCTTTTTCAAGGGTCAAAACAGTCGTGTAAGCATTTCACTGCATATCATACTGTGTACGATTATGTATGTGACAAATAAAAATTTGAATTTGAATTTGAATTTGAATTTGAATTTGAATTTGAATTTGACCAGATAAAGCACTTACTGAAGATGAATAAATGAGAATCATGAGTTGAAATGTACTTGGTTAATTTTAAGCACTAGTCAAATTTTCAAAGGGTGTTTACACTGAATTTTGAATTTACTTAATTAATTTTATTGGGTGTTATATTACATTAAAGTTAGAAAAGAATCTGACACGATTTAAATTGGTTTTGTTGTTTTTACACCACAAAACCATGTCGATTTTCCTGGACATTTTATATTCACTATACATTGCCATAGGTAGTTGCTGTGACTTCAATGCCTTGTGCGGTAACCCTTGAAGCAGTTGCTGTGCGCCACAATGAGACATTTAACATGTAGTCTCCATGTTACCGCTCTGCACTTTATCCAAAGTGCTGGCCATTGACGTCTTCGTCTTGGCACCCAGGTTCTAAAGCCATAGTCTACACTGTGTGAATATGGCAGGCCCTTTTTCTAAGGGTAAACTGTGTTTCAGAGTGGCACTGTGCCGCTCTCTGTAGATTCACTGGTTATTGCTAGGGAAGCCAGGCTACCAGAGCCAACACTAATATTTTGAGGCTATGTCTCCATCTGAATGAATGTACATTGGTGCCTAAGGGTAAATGTTTGCCAAACACCCTGGACAGTCACCAGCTGAGGTAACACATGGCTAATTTTCCTTTCCAAATGTAAGTTATGGCTTCCTTGCAATGTAGTCTGACTCATTATCAACAGTAACAAGACATTAATAACCTTCCTATTTAATCTTCTCTACTTATGCAGATTTGACAAATGAGCATGGTTAACTTAATGACTACAAAAACGCTGACGGCTGCAAGACCATTTGCACAATTCGGCACTCCGGGAATCTGCATCTTTACTGGTCACTAGGTTGTTAATCTTAAGGACCATTAGTATACTTTTAGTTATGTTTGAAATTAAGCATTTTAAATTTACACCAGGAAAAAGATACTAAAGTTACAACAGATGTTCCCCTGAAGTAAAATTGAGGGACTGAGTAAAACTGCACTGGAACTGAGAGCCTGCAGAACCGAACAAGGGGGTGGGGGTGGTTTAGGTGTTATTTTCTCTAATAATGCTGGGAAACGGGTGGCTGAGGTGTAATGAAATGCCTCAGAATAGCAGCCTGTTTTTTGCCTAATTTTGGTGCTCCAAATATCCATATCTGTATCTGGATTTTATCTTAAGCTGGGTGCCATGTAAAGTGGAAAGGGCTTTCTTTCTTTCTTTCTTTCTTTCTTTCTTTCTCTTGAATTCTTGATTGCTGTACTCTTACCTCTAAATGTGTGCAGAACCTTTTTTGTAATCCACCCTATTTTCCCAAAATATATACAGATGAGAAGGCTTATTTAAATAATAACACAGCATCCTTAACCAGGCAGTTACTAAGGATGAATTAACAGATAAACATGGGTACTTACTTGGTTCCACAAGCTTTCTATTTATATCTGAATGCCCACTCTGCCTCACTGATCCTCCAATCTTCTAGTCTTAATCAGAAGTCCTGTGAACCTTTCTAGCAAGCCTTTTCTTCATTTGTATCTTTTTAAACCACATCTTTTCATTCCTTATTAAATAGTTACATTCAGCACAAAGCTCAGAGGATATAAAATTGTGAAATACATATTGAACAGAGTTGATATAGATTTGGTTTACTCATTTTGTTGCACTGTATTCATTTATCATTAGTAACTGTTTTATCATTGTCATAGCCTCTCTGGTCGCAAGTTCCTTATATTTTGGGAAATCAACTAAGTTCATTAAATATCACCAAAAGACACATACAAAAATAACTATGGGAACGGTCTTGGATTTGTTAAGTGTGTCTTAGCAGAAGAGAAGGTACATTTCAGTAGTTTTCTCTAAGAGTGTTACCCTGTAATAAAGAGCTTTAGTTTATTATACTT
This sequence comes from Hemibagrus wyckioides, assembly GCF_019097595.1. Lineage (NCBI taxonomy): Eukaryota > Metazoa > Chordata > Actinopteri > Siluriformes > Bagridae > Hemibagrus > Hemibagrus wyckioides. Next base: position 6,893,390 of record NC_080713.1, read on the forward strand.
GAAACATTTACAAGAAAAATAAATAACTGTGGTCTAACGAAAGTTAACATACTTGTTTTGGGAATTCCCAAACTTGCCGAAGGGATCCCCTGCTTTGCCTCCATCGCCTATGAAGATATAAAGGAAGCCGTCCAGACCAAACAGAAGCTGGCCTCCATTGTGGTTTGATGCCGGTTCAACAACTTCCAAAAGGGTCCTATTAACAAAAACAATTACTATAATAGAAAACCACATGAACCACAATAGTTTGTTTCAATATTCAGATTTAATGGTGTATACATTATTCCTATTAAGTTAGCAATAACTCACTCCAGACCGTGCGAATAATACACACTGGGGAAAGTGATGCGGCACAATGGATTACTACCGCATATATTAATGAGCTTGTTCTAATGTGTTAGCATTTTTATAACAACAGGGACTTGCATGGTGGCCATTCCACATGAACAAAGATTTTAAAAAGTGTGTAAGTGCATTGTTGATGTGGTGAAGGTTTCTGTGAGGAGCGGTTTATATGACTTTTTGAAAGGAGTCTCCAGTGTCAACGCTATGTAAAGCTGTAATTTTCGGTTTTTAGACTTGGAAAAGATGTTGTGCTTTGTGGTGACATAACACGCTTCATTTTTTGTCTTATTTATTTAAAGAGAGAAAAAAGAGGCTGGGAAGTGAACTAATGTTTATAGCTGCTGTGCTTGTTGGTCCACAACGTTACGTCAGGCTACATCAGCCCACCTTGTTGTTTATTACTTTCCTGTGACAGGAGACCCGGTCACATTGCATTCTTTAGTCATACTGTATACCTACTAATATATAAATATATATAATTATCACTTGCTGCCTAATATATCCCACCCAATAACAGCTGCCATGATGAGGATATAACTATTGTTATTCACTTCACCTGTCAGTGCTAATAATGTTATGCCTGATTGGTATATATATATATATATACTGTATATGCACTGTGACTGCACTTTGGTAATGATTCTAAACTCTCCACTCTGCTCACCTTTCAGATGAGTGATCCAGCATATTCATATCCATGCTTGACAGAAGGAACTCACTGATCCTTATCCTCTCCTGCTTGTTCACAGAGACAGAGTAATAGACATATGCCTTCTTGACCACGCTGAACCTGGGGTGCAGAGCGATACAGAGAAATCCACGTTCATCCCCAGCCCATGGTGAGGTCAACACAGCCTTGGTGAGGTTTAAGAAGGGCCTGTCAATCCTTGAGCCATTTGGCAGGTAAACCCATACATATCCCAGCTGCTCTGCTATGAAGAAGCGGTGTGTGCCGTCATTTGCATGCACCATTGCCACTGGATTACGCAGACCATTTGCTACTTCCTGTAGGCAAAGCTGAATGCAGCCCTTGGGATCAGATTTAACACTGCCAAGGTTAGCGTTTAACTCATCGCTGGCGAGAACATTTGGGTAGCAATACTCTGGATCCTTCAACTCTAAAAAGTCGCAGAATTTATCATGGTCCTCCTCAATGGTGGCAGTTATGTTGTTGTCTGTCAGCAGGCTAAGTGTGTAACGGCAGTGATGCCAGAAATCAGAGCAGTAGTCACGGCAAAGGCCAGGGAGCTCACGCATGGGAGTATTCGCATCCTCAGCATCATAAAGGTGGGCTGCATAAGGAGAACATTCCTACAGGATGGATTCAAATTTAGTTTTAGTAATCATGATACATGATCATTGACCAGCTTTTTTAATCAGATAGAAAAATGATTTGTCAAAGATTTGTTTAAAATCCTTTACCTAGTTTAAGACACTACCAGTTAGCAGTATCATTTCTTAAAATTATCAATATCACAAACTGTGTGAATATTTGGATCTTTGTTTTCTTTTGGCAAATGATGCTTCATTTAATCAAATATGTGGAAAATTGCACACTTGATTAAAAAAAAAAACCTTTGGATGATAAATGTAAAAAGAGAATGTCTTTAACAGAAAATTATCCTTAATGATAATTTTATTAAGAAACATAAATAAAAAAAATAAACATGTTTAAAAAAAAATCAATACAAGTTATACAAGTAATACAGAAACTGAGATTTTTAATAATAAAAAAAATAATATAATTTTTTTTTGATGAATTTTTTTTGAGAAATAAGTTTAAAAATAAATATCATTTCATTTCAGTGATAAGTTTGTTTATATGGTTTAGAAAAGAAAAGAAAAGAAAAGAAAAGAAAAGAAAAGAAAAGAAAAGAAAAGAAAAGAAAAGAAAAGAAAAACTAATCTATCCCTTAATGACATTTAACTTGGTCTTTATAGCAGGAAAAAGAAACAGTAATTTCAGGGATTTATGGGATATATAGCACAATGCAATAATACCAAGTTAAATACCTGCTTCAGGCACTTTCAGATCATTTTCCTTTTTCTTATTTACTAAAAAGAAACTGTTTTTACAACAGCCTGAATCCTATTTTTTTTAGAATAAATCCTTTTATTTATTCTAGAATGTGATAAATAAGTATATCTCAAGAATTCTGTAGATGTACTCAATTAGCAGATTCTAGTCTTTCATGAATCGTTCAACTCTTAGGGGAAAATATTGTTCCCTCCCACTCCCACTCTCACTCTCTCTCTCTCTCTCTCTCTCTCTCTCTCTCTCTCTGAACTCTTTCCTGAAACGTGCCACTCTGCACGTTCGTCTTTGTTGAGTTCCCAGAATTCAGTTCAGTAGCTAGTGATGGATACTTGGGATATAAATACAACAGCTCATGGGCACATTGGCTAGTCCAAGCTCTTATTACCTTTCGGCCACAACTCCACACCCATCACTACGTCGACCTCAACAACAATGTCTTACATCTACACCCAAGCAAATCATCCCAAATGACTATAATGGCTTTACAACAATAAAACTAAATCAAAGTAACTAGGATTTATTGCTTCACAAACTGGCAGAACTGTAAAGATTTATATGTTTCCATGGTATAGAAGTGTCCGTACTTTGATTAAAATTGAAACTAAACTTATTCCCATTTTAAGGGTTATTTATGGTCAACTTAAATGTCTGGTGCATGTTAAACCACACATGTGGTGGATTATGTAATGTCTCTGCCTTAGTTTATCTGGGTGAAAATCTTAAAGGGGGAAAAAAAGCTAAAGTTGATGACTTCCTGCTTTAACTCACTTCTAAACTTGACAGTGTTTGATTACATGTAGAGCAAAGTATTTATTTCAACTGTATACAATTACACACCTAAACCTTGTCATGCTTTCCAGACCTCCACTTTCTCCTTTAAGTTTTGTGTAAATATACTGTTTTACTCTGTAATTCTCTGAAATTCAATTCACAGGAATAAAAACGAAAATGGTGTTATGATTGCCCTTTCAACACCCAGCAGCACAACCCAGTCTTCATCAATTTCCGTACATGTTCGTCAACATCATACAGCCATTTCCATTTCCCACTCTTTCCATTTTTGTGTTTAGATTTCACTGACATCGGATAATTGGGAAGCTCTGGACGGGATTGGGATTTCAGATCAGTCGAACTCCACTGGGTCTGTACAGATTGAAAACAGATGGTCCCCCTATCCCAAACTCACAGCCGCCACATTTGGTGCATTCCACTAAGTCTTTAAAACCAGTGAGCTACTTTCTATATGGTGACTAAGTGGGAATCTGTCTGCATCTATGATTTGCAAATAGACAAATACTGGAGTGATTTCTCATGGAATATAATAAAACAAAGAGGCAAGGATTGATTTGTAGCCTGATCTGAGTCATGTTGGATCCAGATCCTATCCCAGAAACCCTGGCATGGGTTCAGAAGACATCCTAGATGAGACATCAGCCTACATGGCAACATGCACACACATGTGCACACACACACAAACGCTCATTCACACATTTACACCTAGGGGTAATTTAGCAAACCAATCCACCATGGGAGGAAACTTTAGAACCCGAAGGAAACCCACATGGGCACGTTGGATTGAACCCAAGGGTCCCTGGAACTATATCAATTACGCTACCCACTTCACCACTGTGTAGACTTAATTTAACTATATTTATCATAGTGACGGTTAATTAATCATATTTGTGGTCACAGTGTTTGGCTACTAAATTTGGAAAACAGCCACCTAAAGGAAGGTGAGCTACATTATTTATTTCAATCCCGGCTCATTTTTATATACAGTCGCCAGTAAATATTTTCTACATTTTTGAATCAATCCTTGTATAAACACAAGGACTGAATAGCAGATAAGGACTCTTTTAAGAATAAATCCTCTAGTTTCACATTTTAATACTAATGCTTTGGCTGAACTTTTTTCTTAGCCGCTATTTATCAAACCGCTAATCTTTAACGGCATCTGTGTCATACGTCCTTTTATTATTCTTTCTTTTCACTGTCCTCAATCTTCTTCATATATCTAACTGATGTTTTTTTTTAATTATTATTATTGCTTACTTAATATCCCTAGCCACTGTCTGAGGTTTTGAGAGATGCTGTTCCAGATTTGAAAGGAAGTTGATGTTTTGGTTCTCCCCAGGACTCCACTGCCACACAAGCAGCTCCCTGTAACTGAGATCATAAACGTCCCAAACAAAGGCTGTCATTGAGCAAAGCTTCCTCTCTAAGTGGTCAAGAGAATCAGACCTTTCCTCAGCCAACCGTACTACCTATGGAGGATCAGTGTGGTAAAATAAACCTCCATTATTGAAGTGGTTTGGAACCAAATGTGCTTGATGTTGTATTTTTTTTTCTTATCTGTTAAAGGCTTTGCCAGAATGGCTGGTTTTGTCCTATATGATTTGGATCCAAATAGATCAAGGCACAGTAGGCACAAAACAGGCATGAGTCAGACTTGGTTTTGCATAATGATATGTTTCTGTGCTGTTCTAAATCTATGTGTATTTATTTGCCCATCATGAGATAAAGATGGCTGTAATCTACCATGCACACCTTTATATTTAGACACTTAATGCCCTTGTGAAGTGTATTTGAGTTTAACATGAAGGACAACCTGGTTGGTATAATTTTTTGGTCATGCCCTTTATCAGCATGATGTATTTCTCAAAGAACAGAATACTGAATTTGATTTATAGAATAAAAGATAAAATATATAATAACTTTTTAGACCTGTAGGAAAACTTAAAGCCCAAAAAGTCCCAAAAGTGTGTAAAACCTACAATTCATTCAGAACACATGATGGCTGAGTGACGTAAGGTCTTAGGTGTAAACATCACTTTGTGCAAGACACTGTTATTTCAATATGGTCAACACATGACTGATTCCTCTACACTATTTAAGCAGAAGTATATTTCAGTGTTACACATGTCAGATTTGGTTCTTTTGATCAATAAGCAATGAGGTTTTGAAACAAGATGCCCCACAGTGATTACAGGCCTGACGGGCCTAAGACTGAGTCTTACCTGGCACAGGATGCTGCGGATGTACTTCCCGCAGACCATGAACCCAGAGTGATCAAAGTAGTCCATAATTTGGTCGAATCTGTATGAAATCTGTTTGTCTTGCTCCAAATCGCAGCAGCCAAACTTGGCATACTCTTTGCAGAAGAGTAGCGGCTCCTGAGGTTGGAAAGGAGGCTTGTAGTCCAGGCACTGCGGGTGGGAATCTGCATGCAAGACGCTCAGGAGGAGCCAAAGCAGACAGTGGAGAACTCCAGCTCTCCAGAGTCTCACTAAACTCATGGCAGTGAAGAAAACGAGAGCAGGAATCCCAGCCGGCAAAGGTATGAATTATATGGAATGTCTTTTTGGTGTGTGTTCGCTGCTCTAGCTGCTCAATTATTTGCTGGCCAACTTGGATGGCTGTCAGCGCTCTCACACATGCACACACACTTTCATTGGACATGTGCTCTGGTGGAGAGAGAATGAACAGCTTGAAGTCACACAAGGCCGTCTCATTCAACAGTCTGAGCTCCAGCCACATGTACACACACACACACACACACACAGACACACACTCCTCTCCTCCCTCCTCCTCGTCTGTACCCCTGTCTCCTCCTCTCATTCCCGCCTTCTTACTCTTTCTCTCTTTTCTCAAGCAAAAGCATTCCTACTCTTTGCGACTGGCCTCTATCACAAACTTGTAGTCACCTTCCCCCCATACGTTCAATTTCTCCTCAGTAGAGGTGTAATTATATGTCACAATGTGATTCGATTCACAATTCTGGCCCCACAATGCAATTCAATTCATTTCTCAGACTAAATTTGTATAGTGATTTGGACTCTGAAAAGACTCTTTGGAATCATAAACGATGCAAAACATCAATTTTTGTTTTATTAAAACTAAATTAATCAGTCTGATATTACAGTAAACATGTACCACAGGTTTATCATATCTTCATCATCATAAATTGATCATTCTTCCCTAAATTATGAATAAACAAAGTCTCTGTCTTGGGGGAAAAAGATTGATTGAAACATAAGGAGATCTTTAGCAGTACTTCAGGCATTATCTTAACCAGAAATAGAGCTCTAAAGTCCTGAGTTTCATGAACAGTTTCTAGCGCAGGATAGATCGCAGAATGATGGGGCTGATGAAGCTTGTGGAAATCTCTTGTTAACTTGGTTGTATATCCATATAATGTATATCGTTTGTCAGCCACTGTGATCAGATCCAGCTCCAACTGCCCCACCTTAACTAAAATGAACACAGTTGAATAATGTGTTTAGAGGCCAAAGCTTTAAAGCTGAAGGCTTTAATTCACCACTTACCCTCGTATTACCATCGACATTCATCTAATGCACTGGTTGTCAAATATATGAAGTGAGCTTAAAAGGAAGCACCTAAGTATCTGTTATCATACATTATCATATCGTACATTTTATAAACCTCAACCATGGTTCCGCCATAAACAAGAGGCTACAGCTACTAAATTACTGAGATGTTTTTTGTCATTTTCCCAAGCTATATTATATTATATTACATTACATTACATTACATTACATTACATTATATTACATTACATTACATTACATTACATTACATTACATTATATTATATTATATTATATTATATTATATTATATTATATTATATTATATTATATTATATTATATTATATTATATTATATTATATTATATTATATTATATTATATTAACCACATAGGAAGAGAAAGTATTTTTGTTCAAATGTTTCAAATAGAAAGTAATAAAAAAGGGGAGGGGCATATGAGGATGCAGGTGTCTTGCCAAGAACCGTTATTGCACTTCTTTTTAGTTTATATGCACTCATTCTTCAACTCTGCACTATATTGTGCCATTGGTATGCAGTTAAAGGAGCTAGAAAGTTTGGGATTTGCTTCATGTGGTGTCCGAATTGCTAGATCTAGATCTTAGGCATAGCCTAGTCACTTTCAAACAACAGACAGTGGCTAATGTAAAAACAAGGTTTATGATGTCTTGCTAAGTAGCCTTGGTTGTTTGTTGTTGCTGAATTTAGTTAGCTTACAGCTGCCGGGTTTCATTGCTGTCCTCATTGAATCTGTCTGGGACAATAATAGATATTGGCAGTTAAAACAGTTAGCAAACCAGGAATTTGCTTCATGTGGGAGATTGCTAAATCAAGCTTTGATGATGTGGTTGAACTCTAACTTGAGGGTAATGTCAAAACAGTGTTTGTTGGTATTTGTTGTGGAGGCACTGAATACACCTACGCTACTTCTTAACTGGTCAGAATTAAACAAGGGACTGCTATTTTCCCCTAGGTACCATTAACTGGAATGTACATGTCAATGTGAACTAGCTAGTCAGCTAGCCGACTTGCTATAAAGTGAGTATTGCTTCTTCAGGATCTAGCGGCGCAAAGAATATTTGGTCATATTGTGTCCGAAATGTCAGTTAAAGTTCTTGTATAAAGTACAAAAACTATAAAACATTCACAATTATGCAGTTATACTGAATATCATAATTGTTGTGATTGCATGTGGGTTTGAGGTCAGGGCTCTGTGCAGGCCACTCAAATTTCTTCTGAACCATTTTTTCATCAAGCTTCATAAATTATATACCACATGTGGATGTAATGGTCAAGTGTCCACAAACTTTTTTTTTGTCATATAGTGAATTTGGAGCACTAAACAGATACAGATAGTCTAGTAGATGCTTTCATTCATAATGACTTATCGTTGATCCGATCACTAGCTCAAGCCCCTGAACCACTACTGTGCAATTGTATAATAAACTTCTTCGCAAATTTTAATCATGGAACTAAATGAGCTTGAACCATTGGTCAAAATCTCAGCAGTCGTGTTGTACTTATTATAGCCTTGTGGAACAAAGAGATTGTTCTGGGTAATTTGTGGGAGGAAATACAGTAAACCTAGTGACTCATTTGTTTAACATGTGCAGACCTTCTGGGAAATCTGATCTTCTGTGTGATTTAATGACCTCAGAATATGGCCCTTTAAATACTTCACACAGTAACCTGAAAATGTGTATATAGGCAGAGGCTCAAACAAAAACTTCCAAGAGAAGGATTATTACTGATAAGAATGCTTGAAATATTACTGGTGCTTTAGTAGGATGGCTATTTAAAACTTTTTGAACTATTGTCAAGGTATTTAGTCTCCTTGACTATTTTTTCTCTTCCTTCCTTTTTTTTGTGGTGCTACAATCAACTGAGAATTTTTAAGGTCTTACACAAACTCTAATCTCTCAGTCATTAATCTGACTCCAAAAAGACAGCCGAGTTGTAGGTGACTCAGTAGAAAGGCATGAATTTGCCCTTGCATCACTCACACTGGGGGATGGATCAGAAGAAACCGACCTTACATGGTAAAAAAAAAAATGGTTATCATGACAAACTTTTGGCCACAATGCTGAGAACATTCAGTATTTAAAAAGTATAATAAAGCAAAGATGTCTTCATAGCCTGTTTTGATTGCAACCATTAATATGGACAAGAAAATAACTGTATATACAGATGAATATAGATGAAAACAAGAGTACAAGAAGGGAATTGTTGTGGTTGTTGTTTTTTTTGGCGGAATAAATAGTCATTTTAAAGTGTTTTCAGACTGATAGCACACAGTCATGTTTCATTTCTTAAAACCTCAGAAGAAACCTTTATGCAAAGAATATGTTCAATGGAAACCTTTTTTTTAATGTGCACATTAAGTAGGGTATTAATCATCCAAAGAAAACATTGTACAAACATCAACATTACGATAATACACGCATTTATACATAAATACTGGCTGTAGTTAACTAATATTACAATTGTGGTCTCTTACCAGCTGCATTTTATTCCTTAGCTAAATGTACTGTACATGCTGATATATGTCATATAAACATAATATATATTTGCTATATTAGTGCTACTGTACAGGTTGTTAAAGCATGCTCATAGTACCAAGGTAAGGTTGCCTAAAGTCTATTGGAGGCATGAATGAATAGACAAGATTTTACCAGACTCTGAGCGCTACTCTCACTCTTAAAAGATAACCTAAAATGTTCAAGGAATGCATATTATCCAAACGTTTTCATCCTTAGTTCAAACATACCTTTGACAAAAGAAGAGTATAATCAAAGAATTCAAAATCATCCTCACGGCTGGATTGGGATGGAAGGTTATGATGGACTAACAGGAAACATGGCAAGGACATCACATTTTTGCCAAGCTGGGAGCCAAAATTGGGAGAGGTGACTCAGCGTGTGTTTACGAAGAAATGGCAATCATGTAGAGGATGTTTTGTGAAAAGTTACATTTGCTAAAAAAAGTTCATTTCCTTTATGGATAAAGACTTTTGGAATAACCTGGACATTTCTTCAGAATTCCACCCATGAATAATACTTAATATTATACAGGAAACATCAGGACCCCATACCCCCAAAATAAATAAACTGAATGCTTCTTCAGGTGGAGCTTTCACTACTCCAAATATCTGTTCCATTTACACTCTTACCACAAAATAATAATAATAAAAAATAAATAAATACATAAATAAATAAAATAAAAGAATAAAATATTTTTTTTTGTTAGTTCTTTATTTTTTTTTAATCATTAAAAGGACTCAGTGGTCCTGCTGCATGCTTTTTAAAAATAAATAAATAAATAAATAAATAAATAAATAAATAAATAAATAAATAAATATTTAACAAAAGTAAACTAAACTCCAAAAAGCGCATTGGTCTTTTGAATCTTTCTCTTTGAGAATCCTTTTTTATGAAGATAAGCCGCACTCAGTCCCACTAAAATAATTATGGCCATCTTTTTTCTGGACTCAGAAACACCAAATCCCCTATATTTCATTCTTTTTCATTCCCATTCATGAGTCAGTATATTAATTAAAGTGATATCTTCAGCCAAAATTCTCAGCGTCAGAATTCTTTGAGTGTCATGGCATCGGTTCGAGTGGTCTCACTCATCCTGATGTGCAAGCTTCTCACCATCTGAAAGATAAGAAAGACAGAAAGCACAATGCATGTTAATTAGATGATATACACATATTCAAGAGTTGAACAGTGATGTCTCAAGATAAACAAGTACTTAGGATCATTTCTAAGGGCATTCACAGCCATATGTGGGTCTTCCCCAATCTTTTGCTACAAAATTAACAAAAAGCACACAGTTGTATAGAAAGTCTTTGTATGGTCTGGCATTACAATATCCCTTTAACTAGAACTAAGTGGTCAAGCCCAAACATATTCCAGATAACAATGCCCATGTGCACAGTGCAAGGTACATATAGATATAGTTTACCAGAGATGAAGTAAAAGAAATTAAGTGTCCTGCAGAGAGCCCCTGACCTCAACTCCACCAAACGCCTTTGGGATAACTAGAATTGCTGATTGTACCCCAGACCTCCTCACTTCAGTGCCTGATCTTATTAATGCTCTGGCAGATGAATGACTGAATAAAAACCCGACACCACACTCCAGCCAGAAGCCAAAGAGTGGAAGTTATTATAACAGCAAATGGTGATTAAATCTAGAATGGGATGCTCAGCCAGCACCTATTGGTGTGTCCACAAACTTTTGACCATACAGTGTATTTTTTAGGGTGGTGAGGGTGGGTGGTTGGCCGTTTGGGCAAGTGGCTGGTGTTATACTGTGTAATGATTGCCATTGTTTCAACAATTACGTATAATTTTATTGCATCATTGTGTAAAGCCTTTAATATGGAAATGTTCAAGTCAGTTTGAAGACAAATTAATGTCATAGCAAAAACATTTTACTACGTCATTTATTGAAGCATCCGCATATAAATTTGACAAAAACTCAAAAAACTATTGCTCCATAAAACATCCAGTGGTAAAAAGGCAAACAATTATGGTGTTTTGAATTAATTGTTCTGTTTTGAATTAATTGTTTTGAAATGTTAATAAGTTTGGGGTTTTTTGCCAGTACATGTTTTGCATGTAATAATCTTAGAGGAAGTGGAAGTGAAAGGTGCCCAGAAAGATTGAGACAAGAAGAGAAAATCTTTTGTGTCACAGTGGAGTGGAGTAAATTCATTCATTCATTCATTCGTCTGCAGTGAGAGCGTTATCCTGGACAGGATTCTGTTGGATACACAGCCTGTACCAGGAACAGTGAATTTGATGTAGAAAAACAACCTGAAAAGGACACTGGTCTGTCAAAAATACCATGCACACACATACACACACACACATACCTCAGGTCAAGTTACCAGAGCCAGCCATCTACCTTTCCAGTAATAGGAATACTGACCAGTTAGACGCAACTTGGGGTTGAGTGTGAAAAAAAGAACACTTGGAGGAAAGGAATGTCACCGGAAAAGTGACATGTTCAATTGTAAACATTAAAGTGCCAACATTCCAATGTTATAATATAACTAAAAACAACAGCTTGGCTACTTTCACCAGTACACAATGTGACATCCCACTTTAACTGTGCCTGCATACAGCCAAGTCACACAAGCAGCTCCTCGTCTCCTGGATTTTCATTCTCCAAAGCTATGGCAAAGGCAAACAACCTCCTCCTCCTCATCATCAAAATTAAACAAATCTTTATTTCATCTTTATTACTAAATCTAATCTTGATGGATAATTTAAACTACTGACTTCACATGAGCTTAATTTTCACATCAGCACAAAAGGTTCTTCTGCCTTTTTCTGGAGAAAGCACAGTATACCACTCTGATGCAATTTCACATTAATAGTGATGGTTAAAGGCTTGTTACTTTTCTGCAATCCTTTTTTCAATGAGAATACCAATAAGGAAACATGGGGCCATAACCTGCCTTCAGCAAAGTCACAATGTTGTGCATTGTGTTTTATCAGAGTGTCCCTTCCTCAGGGCGATGCAGCCGAATGACCTCCACATGCAGTATACAACTACACTATCCATGAAGAAGAGGAGTTTAGTGTAAAACATCTTACCTGCATGGTTAGCTGGACCTCTTTCTTGCATGGAATCTTGACCAGATTTATGCACTTGCAGCATTTTAAGGCACATTTCATGGTATATGTGTGTGTGTCAGTGATGGACACCTATGCCTCCATTGACTGTGGATTCAAGCACACAGCCAGACGGCAGCAGTGGCTGGAATTGTGCTCTGGCACAACTGCTGAGACTCAATTCATGCCAAGAAAAATAACAGAGCCCGTCTGCCATTCCACCGAAGAACGTGTAAAAGAGGGATAAATTTGTAGCATACATTTAAGTTAGCCTTTTTACTAAGTAAAACTAAGTTATGGAACATTGCATGGGCCTGTAAACGTGCAAAATGTGGTCTTTGGACATTATCTATCAGGGTGATGCACTGTTGGCTGTCATCATTCCCTACCCTAGATCCATTCCTCTTGAATAAACCTTTCCTGTCATGTTGTCAGAATGAGCTCTAAATTGTTTTCCTATTAAAACAAAAAGAGGAATGATTTAAGGAAAGCAAAACGACTACTGGTTAGTTATATTAATCTGCTTTGGCTTCTTTTCATCCTCCTGCTTTGACAGACAGAGTAGAAGATAAAATGATAGAACAAGCTTTGTTCATGTCTGCTTTGAGCCCCAGTTTTAATAAGATATAGAAGAAAGAAGTGTTCAGAGAAGTCATCTGAGCAAATTAGCACAATGGACTGATTGATCTGGAATATCAGGACACTAAAATCTTCCTGATTGTGTAATATAGCTTTAAGTTAGTTGAGGTCAATTCCAGGATATGTTTCAATGATTTTGCACGTAAAACATATTTCATTTATAATTACACTTCATGTCCAATGTCAGCAATTAAGGAGTAAAGGCTTCAAGTGATTTTGTTGAGGGTTAATTGCACTAGACCTCCAATCACTCATGCAACCAATCTAAATGTGTATTTTTCATTAACAAAAAGGATTTGTTTATCAGGGAAATGTTCAAATGTTTCTGTGAAGAGACATTTATTTTTTGAAAGGGTGTCAGTGCTTTGAAACAGTCAAAGGTGAAGCTGTAACTACATGTTTCCGTTACAGAAAAGCCTTTGGGCTTTGTAGGCTTTAACATGACAAGCTGTATTTTTGTCTTATTAACTTTGAGAGAGAGAGAGAGAGAGAGAGAGAGAGGGAGAGAGAGAGAGAGAGAGAGAGAGAGGGGGGGAGAGAGAGAGGGAGAGAGAGCTCCCTGACTGCTGTGGTATAAGAGCAATAAAACACTGTTATAGGAAAATAATTATTGGTTAGCTGCTTTAACAGGAGTGACAACAGGAACAAACTTCCTTTACTGATGGAACTATAAATTGATAAAGTGAGTGTTGTTGTTCTTTAACTAGTAATAAATATAATCATTGGCACATTCTTGTGGTATACGAGGAACAACACACAGCAGGACATGCTGTTATAGGAAAATAATCAACTTTGGGAAGATGCAGTAACTTCATCATGTTGCACCTCATCACAGCACACTTCTACAGCTTATTTCTTATACAGCATGCTTCCAAGTGGTTTATTCCTTTTTAAAATAAAATGAAGATGTGAGAATCCAAATCAACAGATGCATTGTCCTGTACAGTTACATCGAGCATAATAGCTATGGGTGATTTCAGCTCAGGCCAGCTGAATACTCTACAGCCCCTCTGAACAAGCAACATCTGTCACCATTTTATTACACACAGCCACACTGGTTATGAAGCTATATCTGATTATGTGACTGAGATTGGATTTTTAAGAGAAGGGTCCATTAAATAATTCCTATCCAGCTGATCTGACCTGCTATAGCCTTTCATGCTGAAAAGAACCTATTTGTAGGAGCATTCACATATACACACTTATATGATTACACAGTTAAATCAACATTTGATACCGCAACTTGTTTAAATAAATATGTAGTGATTAATTCTAATCTAAAATACATAATATTCCGAATAAGCCCATATTCCAGGATTGAATTTTGGGAATAAAGATGTACTCTAAAACTTTATTTGGGACTAATGAGGAAGTCAGGCTGTGTACTTGCATGTTACGGAGTCTAAAAGGCACAGGCACACACCACTGCCACGACCACAATATTGCAGACAGTTGCAATGATGGCCACCCACAGCCAGATGGCGTCGCTGGAGAATTTGCCCTCGTCCTCCTGCTCGGCAGGCCGGGAGAATTTGGCGTTTAAGTTAGAGGCAGACGTCTGGAGGGACGTATTGCCATTCAACGGGGAATCCATGAGGGTGACTGGATACTGCTGTGAAGTAACACAATGTGATTATCAGATAAAATCAAAGCAAAAAGTTCTGAATGATTTTTAACACAATTGTGAAACTTAGCATTCAAATTATTTCCATCGTCATTCAGGTATTATTAAAATAAAATATGTGACCGGGTACCCTCGAGAAACATGCCTCCATATCTACTCAACAGTAATTATTAAATTATTAATGGCTTAAAGTGACAGTAAATAGGAAGTAAAATCCCAAAATATAATGTTAACGCTCAAAAACAACAGTTCTGATAGTATTTCCTGCTGCACTTCAAATGAATTATTAATGTGCTCATTCAAATACAATATATCATTTCTATAGCAATAGGACATTCACTGGAACCTGTATTTAGGATAATCTAAGTTAAATAATTTAGAACTTAATTAATTGTGTTAAATAATGTTAATAATAGCTAGAATGTTGCTTTTGTTGTTCTGGTGTTGTTTGGTAAAATAAAAATGGCCACACAGACACAGACCCACACACACACACACACACCTGAGTATCTTGTACTACTGCGTATAGCAAATTGCTCACTGTAGTGCTTGAATGCCTGCAGCTAAAGCAATATCATCATTCATAATAATAATTCCAACATCCTTCACCATGATGCTAAAGACTTTGAAAGTCAGCCATCAAACGGGTTCCAGACCAGAAAAACTAACTTGGTTTACGCCTCATGTATTCCCATTCATCATGCAAACGTCTGATAGCTCCCGTCTGGGTCTGACATATGGTGACACCAGTCTGCTAGAGCAGGTGCGCTCGGAGCAGTGTGGTCCGATTCACTTCCCTGCTGCTCTCTACCCCAACGACTCTGCCTTCCCCACTGTGAGAGGCTTCATTCATCACACACAGACACACTCATCACTCTCACAGCACTGACAGCAACACAGTAAAGGACACAGAAGGACTCTTAAGCGTCCTTTCTTGTTAATAGGACAGACCTCGACAGAAGGGGACTGACTGTAAGTGAATACATGTAACTAAATTAAGGGATTACTTACAAGGGTTTTTCTTAATTCTGTCCATCTGAGCAGAAATGTATGAGTTTATTACATTGCAATAAACTGCTCTCACAAACAGTTGGAGCAATTTACAAAGGTTGTAACTCATCATCCACCTACTAAAGAAGAAACAAGAAACGCAACTTCAGTGATATGTTGCCAAATAAACTTCTCACATTTACCTCCAAAATATAAGCTTATAGCAAATCCTTTGATAAGTAGTTTGGCTTTGTGTGTTAGGTACATGTGTCAGGGTTACACATTAGATCCAGGACCTGTCCTAGAAACACTGGGCATGAGGAGTGTGAGAATACACCCAGGATGGAGGCTGCCAGTGCATCACAGGGTGCACACACACACACACACACACTCATTCACATCTAGAGGAAACCTTTCTATCATGTTTATTGGCAGGAGGGAGGAAACCAGAGAACCCAAGGGCAAGCCACATAGATCCTCATAGACAGTAATACTCAAAATATTGTAAACTAGTATACATGTGTACCAGACTTGGTAAAGATGTCAAGGTAGAGTCGAGATTTATGAAAGCATGGGAAATAAATTTTAGGACATATAAAAATTATAATTTTACGTGCATTAGGTAAGACTAGCATTCTAGGTGAGGAGTCAGTTTTCTCAGTCACTCCATAAACATTTGCTCAGGCCATGGCTTAATCCATGTTCTACATACAGTTTGATATACAAGACTGTAACTGACGCCTCATGCCCTGCTCAGCAAAGGCATACACTTCAATAATGTTTACAGCGCTATTATTACTATACTATTACTACTCCTAACAATTCCATTTGCACTACTGAATACTGCACTGCTCACCTACACACTGTGGACACAACTGCATTATGTCTATATGTGTACTATATTTTGTGATCTGCATCCTTGTATTTTATACCGCACATCTGCAGAGGATGCAATTGAAGATCTGTACACTACAAGAAACAAATAATAATAATGCTTTTGTGAACTATAGAAAGGATTCGAAATTATTAGACATAGATAGGAGATTGTGGATTCGAGGTTAAAGGGAGACTGAACTGATCGAATACCTCAGGCTTCAGTTACTGAGTGCAATTGAATGCAGCAAGATCAGTCCTCGGGTTTGTAGTGATCAGCTTGCAAGGCTACCAAGCGAGCAACACATCGATTCGACCAGTGTTAATGGGAGAGTGAACTGCAATCACTGGACGGATCGCTCTGAACAGATTAGTCCCGGGCTCCAGAGAGACAGCAGAATAAAGAGTACAGGAGCTAAAGACAGACAGACAGACAGACAGACAGACAGACAGACAGACAGACAGATAGATAGATAGATAGATAGATAGATAGATAGATAGATAGATAGATAGATAGATAGATAGATAGATAGATAGATAGATAGATAGATTCACACATAAACATCCTCTCTGGATCAGTTTTCTGAACCACTTAATATGAATAACACAGAGTTGTCTGAATACACTATCAGACAGACAGACATACAGACAAACAGATAGACAAATAGATAGATAGATAGATAGATAGATAGATAGATAGATAGATAGATAGATAGATAGATAGATAGATAGACAGGCAGGCAGGCAGACAGACAGACAGACAGACAGACAGACAGACAGACAGACAGACAGACAGATAGATAGATAGATAGATAGATAGATAGATAGATAGATAGATAGATAGATAGATTTATAGTTATATTTATGGATTCTGTGAGCTCCTATTAGTCTCGTATACTTATTTCCCGGTGTTACACATGTTATGTGTATCATATAACTATAAATAGTTGCTCCTCCATCAGCAATTATATGTTTTCCCTTGATAAATAGCACTTTCTGTTGAGCCATATAAGTCCCTGTAGATAAGCCGTTACTAGTGAAATAATGTATTAAACCAACAGCATTAATATTGGTGTTGTGGTGCCAGACCACCCACTCACTTTGGAACACGTTTAACAGAACGACAGCATATTTTTCTGTAGTTTCCATCGCTCATTAGCTAACTGAACACCTGCTTCGGAAGCTATCGTCTCTGTTCCCCGCTGTGCCAAAAAGCCATGCCAGGATACAGTCAGCTTGAATGGAGCAGATTTGAACTACACATTGGACAAAGTATGATATATGTAAAGGAGAGGTTTAGATGGTTCACTTAATGTCAATAAACTATTATAAAATGGTCAAGGTGACAAAATTACCTATGGACACGGTTTTCAAAGCTATACCACACACTAGTGTCAGTACCCTCTTCATTACATTTATAATTACAATCTTGGAGTAAAGGGAACAGATGTGAGCTGGTGCCCTTCTTTGACACCCTAATTGATATTCTGTCACTTCATTATAATTTATAAAAATAAAAAAAAAACGAAGTTTGATGAAATAGCTTGCTCCATCTGTTTATACCTTTAATTTCCAATCTGCTTTACTTAGGGCAAAGATTGGGGAAAATAGATTTACAACCAAGAATTGAAGTCCATATGGTGTAAAGGTTCTACGTATTTTTCCACAAGAGAAAGCAACTAAAATTTTGATAAAAAAAAATAGATCAGTAAACTGACATGATTTGTACTGAATTCTGATCTAGAAATCAACAAAGTACACTTATGAGGCATAATTTTCCTTGAGCAGTTAGATTTATTATATGCTATCTGACCTGCCAGTGTGTTTTACAAGAACACTTTTTACGTTCATTTTTTAGTAACTCACAAATGTTATCAAAACCTTACTTCAGAATCAAGTCATTTAATGTGAGTTTGGTATTATATGTTAATTTGGTACATCACTAATATTAATAGTGAAGAATCCCACCATCTCTCAGGGTGCAAGGTAGGTATATATCAAGACAGAGGTGGTTGAACGAACTTCCCCGAGATGTCCGTACAGCCGAGTCACTGACCGTCTTCAAAAGCCGGATGAAGACCTACCTCTTCCTGAAGCACTTAAACTAGCTCTTATTTTTCCCTGTTTGTTTTATGTATTGTTGTATGTTGATTAAAAAACACAGTTTCTAAGGCTGATGGTATCCTAAGTCTGCCAAATGGCAGATATATGAATGTAGAAATGTAAATGTAGTCATCTTTTTAAATATAGACCTAATATAAATATCTATGACCAGTAAAATAAATAGCTGCACTGAGCCATGCCACTTGCATTGAATATCTCGATACAAATTTTATCCTTACTCTCTAAAGGGTTGTCACAGCAAACAGAAAAGCTATATTTTATCTTCTGTTGTGTGAAATTCACTGGAAACAAAATGTAAAAATCTTCTATAAAGTTTTTCTCAACCGTGTCTGAATACACCATCAAATAGATAGATAGATAGATAGATAGATAGATAGATAGATAGATAGATAGATAGATAGATTCACACACAAACAACCTGGTGAATAACACTGAGTTGTCTGAATACACTATCAGACAGACAGACAGACAGACAAACAGATAGATTTGTTCAACCTTGTGAATAAAACGGAGTTATCTGAATACACCATCCGATAGATAGATAGATAGATAGATAGATAGATAGATAGATAGATAGATAGATAGATAGATAGATAGATAGATACACAAACAACCTTGTGAATAACACAGAGTTGTTTGAATACACTATCAGACAGACAGACACAGACAGATAGATAGATAGATAGATAGATAGATAGATAGATAGATAGATAGATAGATAGATAGATAGATAGATTGATTGATTGACACACAAACATCCTCTCTGGATCAGTTTTGTCAACCACTTAATACAGTTTTGTTCAACTTTGTGAATAAAACGGAGTTGTCTGAATATAGATAGATAGATAGATAGATAGATAGATAGATAGATAGATAGATAGATAGATAGATAGATAGATAGATAGAATTATTGATTGATTGATTGATTGACACCCAAACAACCTCTCCGGATCAGTTTTCTCAACCACAACAAATACAGTTTCACAAACAAGTGAACTTTTAGAATTGATCATATTTTACGCATCTTTCAGGTAGTGTATACAAGTAAGACATTTTTAATTACTATTACACATTTAAATGATATCTTTACACGTAAATGGCTATTAAAGCGATTAATTAAAGTGTGGGGAACTGTACAGCAGGTGATCTTACCTGCGCGGGGATCAGAGAGAACTCCATCTCCCACTCGGATATGTTTTACAGAAACACCGATGATGCTGAGAGCACAGTGATGAGAGATATCCTCCGTGTCTTCCCCGGATATTTTAACCCTTTAAAATAAACCGGAACATAGGCGAAGTTCCCTCGTGACGTCTTTTTAATGTAAAGTTAAGGGTTATTTTAGCTGTTTAAACGGTACGTTTGAAGTTTTCCTTTGTCAGCACATGTTAATTGTTATTGTACCTACATCTAAAAATAAGAAAAAAGTTAGGTTTTACAACCTGATGACAAAAGTGCAAGCATTTAAACTGAAGTGTGCGTGGGTGAATGATCAGCCTCTCCACAGCCACGACGAGGTAAACACTAAACGTCACGTTTGTAGCCACACCCACAACCAATCAACGCTGTCTTCTTGAACCCCAGGCAGGTGCACGCTTCCCCCTTCTAATTGTATGGTCAGAAATTAGACTTCTGAACTCGTGCTGCAGACTGGACTTTGGCTACCTTTGGATTGTGTAGCAGCGCAACAGACACGACACTTCAATTTGTCCCTCACTCTCTCAGTGTCTTTGTTCTGCTCTCTGTCTGTCTGTTTGCCCCCCCCCGTCTGTCTGTCTCTCTCCCCCCTCTCTGTCTGTCTGTCTCTGTCTGTCATTTTGTTGCAATTGAATGATATTGTCACGAGTGATGATTTTTTATTTAATGTAGGTATTGGGTTTGGTGCTGGTTCTCATTGGTCTTTTCTTCTGTCATGTAGATCTGTAGACTCTTTCCACTCACCAAAATCAGGAATTTCACAACTACTTGTGAACAGCCAGGACATGACCAATGACTAATACACAAACAAACTGTCTAAAAGTCCACTAAACACTTCTATGGCACCTGTGGCAGGCTATTATCAAGGGCTGAATTAAATGTTTCACCAACCAGGCATAACATTATAACCACCTGCCTAAAATTGTGTTGGTCCTCCTTTTGCTGCCAAAACAGCCCTGACCCGCCCTGCACTGTGTATTCTGACACCTTTCTATCAGAACCAGCATTAACTTCTTCAGCTATTTGAGCAACAGTAGCTCGTCTGTTGGATCGGTTCACACAGGCCAGCCTTCGCTCCCCACGTGCATCAGTGAGCCTCAGCCGGCCATGACACTGTCGGCGGTTCACCACTGTTCCATCCTTGGGTCACTTTCAATAGATACTGACCACAACATCCCACAAGAGCTGCAGTTTTGGAGGTACTCTGATCCAGTGGTCTAGCCATCACAATCTGGCCCTTGTCAAAATTGCTCAAATCCTTACACTTGCCCATTTTTCCTGCTTCTAACACATCAACTTTGAGGACAAAATGTTGACTTGCTGCCTAATATATCCCACCCACTAACAGGTGCCATGATGAGGAGATCATCAGTCTTATTCACGTGACCTGTCAGTGGTCATAATGTTATGCCTGATTGGTGTATATTGTACATTTGTGGTCTGCTTGTATTATTAATGTAGGTGCTCTAAAAACAATTAGGCTGTGATGTATTTTATCTTCTAAATATTTCTATGTAATCACTAAATTGTAGTGCACTGTAATGTGACAGTAGATACAGACTGGTGATGAAGGATAAACCAAGATGCTCAGTCAGAATAAAGATTTAAAGTGAAGGACAAGTATGTGTGTCACTGCTGTAACTTTTGTTTTTAGCTCCATGACTCCCAGCGATCTCCGCTTTTTGATTTCATCTGCAAACTTATGAATACAGAACAGCATTTGAGCTCTTGATGTGCGTAGCTGCCAAAAAATGGACATCTGCGTTACTAAAAGCAGCCCTCTATCCAGGACATCAAACAGGCAATGTGCTCAGTTGACATGTTTGTCAGTCCTGTCTTTAAAATGCCCTTTACATCTGTCTGACCGAATGTATGGTTTCAGGATGGAGCCTGCAAAATAAATGTTTGATATAATTCTGATCTGAAGACTGGAACTATATGCTTCTACCTATTATTAAAATATGATTATAAACCACAGCAAGGAGTTTAAGATAATACTCTGATATGTTTTATCACAATATTACATTTGGGATTTAAGAAGATACATTCTTCACATGAATGAATTTCTGTTATGGATCAGAGCAAGCGCTTTATCTTTTAATTAAGAAAACATACTTTAGATTTTGAATGGATCTTTATATTTCAGCCTTGTGTGCTCTTCGTGTTTTGACAGATGCATGTTGCACGCCTCACTGAATTAGTGTGGACCGAAACATTAGCAGCTAAAAAAAGCCTCAAACACTTTCAGTGTGAATTGGTGTACACAATCATTCGCCCATGCTGTAGACAGCATACCAAACTCCAGCAGTCCAAGTTCACAATAGATTTCCTTGACCTCTCTGGAGAGATAAGAACATTCCCATCAAAGTCTTCCAACCAAGTCAGATCTCAGTGATAAGGTTAATTAAACATCAAGGGTGGCTCTCTGCCGCCGCTCAGACTTCTCAGAACAAGAGTGTAGATTTTTTTGTGTGATACTTTTTAGCTAAACATTTCTGTGGGACGCCCATCTCCATCCAAGAAAAATAAAGCCCAAGTTTCAGTCTTTGTGCTCTTTTTAATGATATTGTTTCTATAGTTACAGCTTTCTCACCTCATCATAAGGCAGACACTCCACATAAACAAATTTAACCATGTAATTTTGTATTTACAGGGTTAACCAAGAGACGTGCATTTAGCATTTTTACAAGGAGTCCCCAGTGTCAGAGTTTTATTACGGTCTGAAGTAGAGATGTTCCTTTAAGGTTTGAGATGCAAGAAAGTTGTCCAGACAGAGATTGTGCTGTAACTTCTGGATGAGAAGAGAAGAGAAGAGAAGAGAAGAGAAGAGAAGAGAAGAGAAGAGAAGAGAAGAGAAGATGAAAAGATAGAGGATAAGAGAAGAGAAGAGAAGAGAAGAGAAGAGAAGAGAAGAGAAGAGAAGAGAAGAGGAGAGGAGAGGAGAGGAGAGGAGAGGAGAGGAGAGGAGAGGAGAGGAGAGGAGAGGAGAGCAGAGCAGAGCAGAGCAG